>NC_081418.1:101553495-101790995 GCF_949786415.1 Peromyscus eremicus | reverse complement strand
AGAGTGTGGGATGCTGGTTTTGGAGACTGTCTCTCATTGCATTTATCTGACCTTTTCCTGTCCCTAGATTTGGGTCAAGGTGCTAACCAGGTGCTTGGGAGTTCCAAGCATTTGCATCAGGAGACACATGGCACTAGCTATCTGACTGCTGGTGACATTAAATTTGGTGGCTTGGTTAAGGTGGTGAAGGTTCCTTTTCCCTTTTTGAATGAATAAGTAGTATAAAACTATATGCTGTCCCTCTAAATAGTCCTTCATTGGTGACTTTCTACCCATAGATGTGTTCATGTTTGAGATGGGGTCTCATTGTATTGCCTAGAGGGTCCCAGAACTCCAGGGCTTACATGATTCTCCCTGTGTCAGCCTCCTAAGTACTGCTGTCCATTTTTAAATACTGTGGCATTTTAAAATTTTAACCTTTTAAAAAATGTGAGCCGGGCGGTGGTGGCGCACGCCTTTAATCCCAGGCAGATCTCTGTGAGTTCGAGGCCAGCCTGGGCTACCAAGTGAGTTCCAGGAAAAGGCACAAAGCTACACAGAGAAACCCTGTCTCGAAAAACCAAAAAAAAAAAAAATGTGTATGGATGTTTTGCATATTTTTATGTCTGTATACCACATGTATGTGGTGCCTGCAAAGACCGTAAGAGGGGTCTGATCCCCTGGGGCTGGAGTTACAGATCATCTTGTGCATCCATGTGGGTGTTGAGAATTGAACCCAGGTCCTCTGAAAGAGCAGCCAGTGATCTTAACCTTTGAGCCATTTCTCTAGCCCCACTTTAGCAATTTAAAATATTAGTAGTAGTTTCTGAGGGATCCAGTTTCCCCACATCTTGGCTGGAATTATTTGTCTTTTGAATATTATAGCCATTGCTGCCCTGGTAGGTACAAAGTAGCCTCAATGAGGTTTTGTCTTGCATTTCTTTAATGATCGCAACCACCTTTTAATGTGCTTAGAAGCCATTTGTATGTCTTCATGGAAAGATGTCTGTTTAGATTCTTTGCCCATTTGATATCCTTTTATTATTGAGTCATGGTGTGTGTGTGTGTGTGTGTGTGTGTGTGTGTGTGTGTGTGTTTGTGTGTGTGTGTGTGTGTGTGTGTGTTTGATTTTGAGTTAGAGTCTTATATAGCCCCAGCTGGCCTTAAATTCCTGATCCTTCTGCCTCCACCTAGCAAGTGCTGGGATTGCAGGTATGAGCAACCACATTCAGCTTAAGTTGTAGGAATTCTTTCTTTTAGGTACAAATCTCTTAGTAGGTGTATGGTTTGCAAATATTTTTCTCTCATATTTTGGTAATATCCTTAGACATAAAATTTTTTAATCTGTATGAAATCCAACTTACTCTCCCTCTCCCAGTACTTTTGATACTGTATCAAAGAATTGTTTCTAAACATAAGGTTGCAAAGATTTACCTCGGTGTTTTCCTTCAAGCTTTATAATTTTAGCTCTTACATTGGGATTATTTATCTATTTTAAGTTTTGTATATAGTGTGAAGTCAGTGTCCACTTTATCCTTCTACTTGGGAAATATCATTGTACCAGCATCACTGTTGAGTAGACTGCCATCTCCCACAAAAGGTGTTGGTATCCTTATCAGAGTAAATTAGTGATACATGTTTGGATTTACTTCTAGACTTCCCATTCAGTTTCATTATGTATGTGTGTTCTTAAGCCAGTCCCACATTGCTTTGGTGACTGTAGGCTAGTAGTTGGCTTTGAAACTGGGGTTGTTTTAGTCTGGGTTCTCTAGAGGAACAGATGCTCAAATGATATGTATTAAAGGGTTTACTAGGTTGGCTTACACAATTGGGTCTGGATAGTCTAACCTGAAGAAGCTGAGAATTGGTAGCTGCTCATCCCACAAAGCTAGGTTCCCCAGTAATCTCTATCTGTAATTGTAAGACTGAGGGATTCCTGGATAGCCACTGTTCTTTAGTCCATGTTACAGGCTGAAGAAGTAAGATCTGATGTTAGGAAAGGATGGTAGCAACAGCAGCAGAAAAAATGGTAGTGGCAGAGCAGCACAGATGAAATTATGAAAAGGGTAGATGAACTTGCCAGCAAGACGTGAAGGCAAGCAGGCAAAGAGCAAAAGCTTTTTGCTTGGACCTCCCTATATCTGGACCACTTCCAGAAGGTGCTACCCATATTTAGGCTGGGTCTTCCTACTTCAGTTAACCTAATCCAGAAATCCCTTGTATATCTGGAAGCTTGTTTTGTAGTTGATTCTAGATCTAGCTAAGTTGTGACAACAAAGATTACCCATCATAGATCCTCTACCAATCTTTTTTCTTTGATCCTCTTCACAATTCTATATGGATTTGATCAGCTTTTGCATTTCTACAAAACAAGACTTGGAATTTGGTGGTGTTTTCATTGGATCTTAAGATTGCTCTGGGTAGTGTGTTCACTTTCCAGGGCTACGGAGACAGTGTCATGACTAGCATGGCTGTAATTAACTCTGAGCCATCTTTTACAGTTCTAGGGCTTGGAAGTCCCAAATCAAGGTGTTGCTAGAGCATCATCTCTCTGAAGGATCTAGGAAGGGTCTAGCCCTTGCTTTTCTCCTGCATCTAGCATTGACTGGAAGTTGTTATTGTGCCCTGGCTTGTACCTGAGTAATCTAGTTTCTGTCTCCATCTTCATACAGTTATTCACTTCTCCTACTCCTTTTCTTTCTCCCCTTCTCCTTCTCCCGTCTTCCTCCTTCTCCTCCTCCTTGTTCTCCTTTTTTCTTCTAACAGGGTCTCCCAGTATAGCCCAAATTGGCCTTTAATTCTTGGATTTTTCTGCCTCCTGAGTACTGGTGTTACAGATGTGAACCTTTGTGCCCAACTCTTAAGTTTTGTCTTTTTGTTTTTTCTTGCAAATAGTAGTTTTATTTTTCTGTTACCAATTTGAAAACTGCTATTTCTTTTCTTATCTAATTGATCTATCAGAAATGTCCAGTTTAAAACCATTCTTGTCTCATTCCTACTTCTAGGGGAAAGCTTTTCCTCTTCCACCATTGGCTTATTCCGCATATGATCTTTATGATGAAGTGTTCTGTGGTGGTTTAAATAAGAATGACTCTGATAGGCTCATATATTTGAGTGTTTGGTCATTAAGGAGTGGCACTACTTGAGAAGGATTAGGAGGTGTGACCTTGTTGGAGTAGGTGTGGCCTTGGAGGAAGTGCATCAGTGGGCAGCTTTGAGGTTTCAAAAGCCCAAGCCAGGCCCAGTGGCTCTGTCTTCCTGCTGCCTGCTGATCTGGTTGTAGAACTCTCAGCTACTTCTCCAGTACCATATCTGCCTGAATGTTGCCATGCTACCCACCAAAAGAATAATGGACTAACCCTCTGAAACTGTAAGCAAGCCCCAGTTAATTGCTTTCCTTTATAATAGTTGCCATTGTCATGGTCTCTCTTTACAGCAATAGAACACTGACTAATACATGTCCTAAGGGTTTTGCTTTTTGTTGTTTTGTTTTGTTTTAGCATGTAAAGGTACTGTGTAGGCAGACTTTTCTGTCCTGCCAGCCAGCTCCCAAATAACCACACAGAGATTTATAATTAATTATAAATGCTCAACTGATAGCCTAGACTTGTTACTAACTAGCTCTTACAACTTAAATTAACCCATTTTTTTTTTAATCTATGTACTACCATGTGGCTTGGTACCTTTTTCAGCACAGCAAATTCATCTTGCTTCTCTCCACATCTCCTTGAGACTCCACCCTTCTTAATTTCAGGGAGCTCTCTCCCTGTCCCCAAATCCTGCCTAATCTCTTTTTGCCTAGCTATTGGCCATTTAGCTCTTTATTAAACTGATGAAAGCAACAAATCTTCACAGTGTATAAAAAGATTATTCCACAACAGTACTGGATTTTGTCAAATGCAGTCAAATGTCAAATGTCAAGATGATTATGTTTGTGTTTCCCTTTTTCTGTTAGTGTGATTGAATGTGTTGTTCTAGTGGTTTTCTTAGTATTGAACAGCCTCACATACTTCTGTTACATCCCACTTGGGTTGTGATCTTTCTGAGACTTGCTTTGTTGGTAGTTTGCTGAGGATATTACATCTGTGTTCATAAGAGAGACTGGTCAGTGATTTTATTTTCTTATGTTGTCTTTAGCTGGCTTTGCTTTTAGGATAATGCTGGTCTCATGGAATGAGAGTTGTTTTTTTTTTTTTTTTTTTTTTTACAATAGTCTGAGAAGGGTTGGTGTTGATTACTTAAGGGTTTGATAGAATTTACCACTAAAGCCATCTGTTTATGGACTTTTCTTTGTGGGAGGCTTTAGTTACTCTTCATGTGTTAATAGCTATTTAAGCTTTGTTGTGTATTTTTAGTCTAATCATTTGTGAATTTCTCAGGATCTCTTTACTTTGTCCAGATCATCAGCATGCTCTGTGATATCTGTAGAGTGCTCTTGTGCTTATGTTTTGCAGTGTCACTAGTGTACCCACCCTGTTGTTCTGATGTTTCTGTCTGCTTTCATTTGTGCAGATCTGCTGAAGACTTGTCTATTTCTTGACCTCTAAGAATTGATGTTTCTCCCTTATCTCTTACTTTTCTCTTTTCCACTCTCTTCATTATTTTCTTCTGCTAGCTTTGGATTTAGTTTGTGACTTTTTTCCAGTAGTGGAATCAAGTCGACTGCCGTACACATTCCAGGTAAATGCTCTGCCACCAGCTACACCCCAGCTGTAAGTTTGCTCTTTCTTGTCCCTGTGTGTGTAAATGCAGACTGTTGGATTTGTTTGTTGTTGTTGTTGTATTTTGTTTTTTGTTTTTGGTCTTTTGAGACAGGGTTTCTCTGTGTAGCTTTGGAGCCTGTCCAGGAACTTGCTCTGTAGCCCAGGCTGGCCTCAAACTCACAGAGATCTACCTGCCTCTGCCTCCCTAGTTTTGGGATTAAAGGCATGCACCACCACTGCTCAGCTGATGTCATCTTTTTAAGTCAAGCACTTGTATTTCTTTGTATTATTGCAGTTCCCTTTTAGTTAGTTTTTGTTTTAATTTTTTTAAAACATTTTTTTTGGTTTCAACCCATGTGCCTGATACTAAAGTAATCCACCTGCAGGAAGCAGAGCAAATAGATACTGCTTTCCATCTATTCTTCCTGTCTCTGCCTTTTGATTGGAATGTTTGATCCATTTACATTTAAAGTAATGATTGAAAAGGATTATTTGTGCTTCCTGCTCTGTTTTCTATAATTTGGATTTGTGACTTTTGCTCCCCATTTCTTCTGTTACTACTTTGTTTTGTGTGGAGTTGCTTTTTATGTGATTTATCAATTCTCTTTTCAGTTATTTTTGTCTATATTCTTTAGGCAGTCTCTTTCATTCACAGTGGAGATTGTAGTTAACATTTTTCAAAGTTATAAAAACTTGCTGATAATTCATATAAGTAGAGAATAGGCTGAAAATAATGAGTCTTTGGAGGATGAGAGAATGGTTTATTGTTTAATTGGTACACAGTAGCTTTGTGTCACATGATGGCATCATTCTGGAAATGGATATGGCTTTACAACACTTTACATTTTTTTTCACTTTACATTCTTAAGGTTCCTGAAATCATGTACTTAAAAATAGCTGCAATGGTAAATTTTAAGTAATTTATATTTTACTATATTAAAGGTTCAAATGTCACTATAACTAGACCCCCCCCAGTTATGTTACTGTCACAAATTACATTTTTTTCTAACAGCATAAATTTGTAACTGTTTATGCCTTTGTCTTATAAATTATAAGTAATAAAAAAAAGTAGGTATAAAAGCCCCAAACACAATACTTACCTAGATTTCCTCATGAGAAGCTGAGTCTTGTCTGGGGTCCTTTGCTCCAGGTGGGAGGACCTCTTGGTACACATTCCCTGCCACGCAGGTCTAGTAGAAGCAAACCCCTCTGATTTTTGTCTACTGGGAGTGTCCTAGGCTCTTCTTCATGTTTTGAATGAGGTTTACAGTTTGGTTGAATCAGAATCATTGGTATTTAAATTTGTTGTCTCCAAGCCTTCTTATCAAGCAGAGCTCCTGGTAGGCTGTTAGTCTTTCTGAGGATGCTTTGCACATGGCATGTCACTACCTTGCTGCTTTGGGCATGTGTTGTAGTTCCAGCAGTTTGCCATTGTGTATGAGCATGGATCTCCAGTTCAACCTCCCTGGAGTTTACTGAGCATCTTGGATTTGTAGGTATATGCCATCAGATTTGGGGAGTCTTCAGTCATTGTTTCTTACATGTGCTTTCCTGCTCTCTCTCTCTCTCTCTCTCTCTCTCTCTCTCTCTCTTCCCCCCCCCCCTCTCTCTCCCTCTCTCTCTCCCTCTCCCTCTCCCTCTCTCCTTTGTGGAACTTTTGTAAAGTGTGTTGCTGTCACCTAGCCGTCTGTGCTGTCTTCCCTGTTTTGGGGTCGTTTTTCCCGTTTGCTCCTGAGGTGCCGTCATCCTCACTGCTGCATCTCTGTTTTCTGTAATTCTCCCTCCTGCTTGTTGAGGTGGATGGTGGATTCTTCTCCTGACCTCCCCAGCTAGACTTTCTGGTCACAGAGTTGCTGCTGACCGGTATTTCATTTCTGCTCTTTTGTCAGCATTCTCACTTACATACCATTTTTAAATTTCGGACTGTTTTTCACTTTTAGCTTTTTGAGCATATTTTAAATAGTTGTTGTAAGTGTATCTGTTTAGAAAGTTTACTATCTGGGCTTTAAAGACGTGTGCTGTCTATTACATTGGGTCTCCTGGAGTGGCTCATTCCTTGCTATTTTATGACGGGGTGACTCAATAACCACAGGCTGGGCCTCAGCTGGAGACTCAAATGCTGATGGCTGGAGTGTGTAGGGTTTTCCCACTAAGCAGGATGACAGGAAGGCAGAGCTCAGTGAGGAAAACCCTTCTGACCGCCCATGGGTCTTGGGAGGGGTAGAAGAGAGGGAGTGCTGTTCATGCACAGTTGCTGGGAAGGGCTAGCTGGGGGAGAGGAGAGGTGTGATTTGGGAGAGGGTGTCTGTGAAGAAAGCCTTCAGTGAAAACCAGTAGGACTGTTTGTCTGGTACCTGACTTCCTAACTCACGTGGTGCCACCTCTGCCGTGTCCCATCACTTGAAGCAGTCATGAGCCATCCACATTGAGGGGAGACAGGACCTTAACTTCCTCAAGGAAGTGCATCTCTTCAGGGAGAAAATCTCCTCAGATTTACCCTTTGTGCAGTTCTCTCAGCTGTCCACACACCTGCCCAGGAGAACAGAGAGTGAGTGTGGTAGGCCTGCCTTCCCTTTCCATCTGGGCACACAGGACTATTTATATAAATATAAATATATAAATAGGCATATAAATCAAACATTTATTGATAATAGACCTTAGAGAAATTTATTTGAAAACCTTTGGAACACAAATAGTTTACCATTTATTAAAAACAAAAGCAAAATTGAGAGTAAAAGATGGCTTAGTTGGCCCAAGAGTTTGCTGTGCATACATGGAGACCCAAATTTGGATCTCCAGCCCCCACATAAAAATTCTGGTATGGTGGGCAGCATCATGTCCTTGTACTCCCACTACTGGGAGGTGGAGACAGGTGGCTCCTGGAGGCTTGCCAGCTAGCCAGTCTAGCCAGTTGGTGAGCTCCAAGTTCAGTGAGAGATCCATCTTAAACTAAGGTGGCGAGGGATCAGGAAGACACACAGTGTTGACCTTGTCTCCACAGGTATGTGCACAGACACATGCACTCATACACTTTCCAGTGTGTACATTCTCCTGCCCGTGCACACACACAAACAAATGAAAACAGTGTAGTTATGGGATTATAGAGCTTTTTACATAAAGAATTGAACTTTGGCTGAATATTTGGTATTGCAGGACACAGAACATCTGTAGTGTTTTTAGAGCTGGCCAATATTCTGGTTTTATAACTGTCAATGTTGAAACAGTGGAAACAGGACAAAATGCCAGAATTATGTGTAGGGCCATTCCTGAAATTGTTGAAGACTGTGCCCTAATTCCTTTAACAGTGTTTTAGGAAATTCAAATCAGCAACTTAGACAGCAATTTTTAAACCCAAACATTCGAGCACAATTCAATCCAAAGACATACTGATTTGTTACTTATATGCTGAGGAGTGCTGGTAGGAAAACATTAAAAGCTGTTGTTTTCTGTAACTAACCCATTGTGCTCCTGTAAGAGCAGTAAAGAGCTGAGGGGTTTCAGACACTATTCATTGGTGGTTTGGTGTGATGACTCTGTGTGTTCAGAACCAACGCTGCAGTGAAGTCAGCTGTGTGACAGCTGAGTGCTGCCAAGCTGTCTTGGGTTCATTGTACATTTGATTTTGAATTGACTTTTGGTCATTGCAGACCTTTCACTGTACCACCCCTTATGTAGTCGTGACCCATAGTTTAAGCAGCTGGGTCCTGGTGGTATTCTGAAATCAGAAGCAGTAGAAACCCCATGTATAAGCCCTCTTGCGGGGCTTCTCCTAAGCAGACAACTGAAAGGACTTGGTGCTGAGTCATGAGGCCTCTGACCAGACGGCCTACCTCAAGTCACAGAGTCATCTTATGCTGGTTTGTGTATGTTTATTCTGTGGTTCTAGCTGTACTCACAGAAGGAAGAGGAAGGTGGGAGTCGACTGTGTCAGTGCATTCTTTTTTTTTTTTTTTTTACTTAAATTGTAAAGATTTGGGACAAATACCATCAGACTTCCCAATATAAAGCAGCAATAGGAGACTTTATACACACACACACACAGAGACACACACACACACACACACATACACACACACACTTGGGTAGGGAGGTCATATATTATCTGTCAGTTACAGTCTAGTAGTCTAGTCAGGAGGTAGAAACCACAGCCATCTCTGGAACAGAGAGAATTTGGTAGTAGGAACTGATGGGGACAGGTTGTCAGGCAGGTTCCTGAGGGTTGCAGCCTGTTGGGCTGGGATCAAGGAAGAGGCTGCAGTTGCTGAGAAGTGGGAAGTGGAGGGAAGGACCTAGGGCACTCAGGTTCAGGGGTCACTACTTGGCCAGGGCTTTTATCTCTTGTGGTGAGACATATGACAATCAATCCTGCAGGGATTGGAAAGTTCAGCTTGGAACCAGTTGCTGCCCAGTAGCACAGCGTTGCTGAGTCATGCTTCTCAGAGCAGGTAGGGGAAGGAAGCAGGCAAGGTTTCTCTCTCTCTCTCTCTCTCTCTCTCTCTCTCTCTCTCTCTCTCTCTCTCTCTCTCTCTCTCTCCTGTAGATCCTTCCAGTGTCCCTGTTATTGAGCCTCAGGAGGCAGCTGGACAAGTTGAACTACCATCCAAGGCCAGGTCATAGAATTCAGCAGAAAACAGTGTATACAAGAGCCACAGCCTAAGAACTTAATGCTGTCCCCTGATGGGTGCTGTCTTGTGGGCACATGGGATGAGAGACTTGAATGAGCTGTGTAATAAGTTGTTTGGAGATTTCTGTTCTTTGCGTAGTTCAGACATCTCACCCAGAGAGTGTGCTTTTAGGGCTGATGTTTCTGTTTTGGTACAATATGGCCTCCTAGTTGTGTTTCATACATACATGGTTCACTTTGTGTGTAGGTAACCATGTTGAGCACTACCATGCAAGCACAGAGCATATTCCAAGAGTAATTTGGATTATAGCTGATGTGTTATAGATAATCTCCTCAGTCATAAGGCAAATCTCCAGTTACAAGCCAGTGGGTACATTTGTTAAGTATTAATAGCAATAGCTATCTATTCTATATGATTAACACTCACCTCCTGCCAGCTGGTAAGTAGTGGCCAGCACAGCATCTAGGATTCTGAGATGAGCTTTATCTTCAGAGTCATTCACTACTGACTTTTGTGAATGTCATCTTACCTGTCCGTGGTGTGTTTCCTTTTCTTCATGGTGATGAAATGGTGGTTATCTTACAGTTGGTGGCGTCTTAGGTTCACTTCTTCCTAGTTCATAAACCAGGAAACCTAGGACAGGGTGAAGTGATTATAAACAAAGCAGCAGACCTTCCCCAAGTTTCAGAGTCCTTCCTGCCTTCATCTTTGGCTGCCTGTCACCTGCCTGCTTTGGCTGACTGCCTTTCCACCAGCTACATCTAGCTTAGAGCTGCAGGCAGCTCTCTTCTCTCTTCCTTTGAGACCCACCCATTTCCTAAGGATCATATACCTTGCTAGGCTTCTATGTTCTTTAACTAGAGTCAGATCTCCCCAAGGCACTGAGGCCCCAAATCAGCATGTGAGGTAAAAAGCCAAGCATGGTGCAACTGGCCATGACACCCTCTGGGAAGGAAGTCTAGCAAGGCAGGTAGGGAGAATCTCTGTTTCTGCAGCAGATAGGACCAGATCAGATAACTTTTCCAACAGGAGATTGTTACTTACCAGGTCAGTGATTTCTTCAGCAGGAGGTCAGAGCAGGTGGAATCAGCAGCTTGTGTTTGGGGGCAGGTTGTAGGAAGAGTTCCGATCATCAAATGCTAGACTTGGGAGTTTGTGGAGATGTCCTCTAAGAGTGTCAGGAACTGAGGTTGTTGACGAACCTTTTCTGTGTACACAGTGCTATAGTACCTTATACTCAGGCTCAGACTGACTGGCAACCCTGAAAGCCCCCTTAGCTCCAAGGCTTTATTCATTGAGATGATATTGACATTTTCCAAAAATAAAAAAATAAAACTACCATCCTGATAGTGTACGCTGTTAATCCAGTGCCTGGGAGATTGAAGCAGGATAATCCATATGTTTAAAAGGCAGTACCCCAAAGAAAGGACAATGCTTTGTCCTTACTGGAATAGATAGTTATTCTGGTTATGGATTTGTCTTTCCTGCATGTAATGCTTTTGCCAAAACCACCATACATGGAGTTAGTGGTATTCCACACAGTATTGTTTCTGACCAGGGAACTCACTTCACAGCAGATAAGTGTGACAGTGGGCCCATGATCATGGAATCCACTGATCTTACCATGTCCCCCACCATCCTGAAGCAGCTGCCTTCTAGAAAGGTGGAATGGCCTTTTGAAGACACATTTACAGTGCCAGTTAGGTGGCAGCTGCCTCGAGGGCTGGGGCAGGGTTCTCCAGAAGGCAGCATATGCTTTGAGTCATCAACCAATATATGGTACAGTTTCTCCCATAGCCAGGATCCATGGGTCCAGGAATCAAATGGTGGAAAAGGAAATCGTTCCATTCACTGTCACCCCTAGTACCCACTAGGTAAAGTTTTACTTCCTGTTCCTGGGACCTTCTTTCCACTTCTACTGGCCTAGAAGTTCTGGTTCCAGAGTGGGGAGGGCACACAACACTCTTCCATTCCACAACAAACGTTCCCTTGAACTGGAAACCCAGACTTCTCCCAGGCCACTTTGTGCTTCTGATGCCCTTAAGCCAACAGGCTAAGAAAGGAGTCACAGTGTTAGGGGGGTAATTGATCTAGATTATCAAGGGGAAATTGGATTGCTTTTCCACAGTGGAGGTAAGAAAGATGTCTGGAGTGCAGGAGATCCTTTAGGGCTTCTCAATGCTATGTCTTGTGATTAAAGTCAGTGACCTACAACAACCTGATCCAGGCAGGATGACAAAGGGCACAGACCCTTCAGGAATGAAGGTGTGGGTCACTCCTCCAGGAAAAGAGCCAAGACCTGCTGAGGTGCTTGCTGAGGGTGGAGGAAATGCAGAGTGGGTAGTAGAGGAGGCTAGTTATAAATTACCTGCTAGGGCCACTGACCAGTTGCAGAAATGAGGATTATAATTGACATATATGTTTGTGGTATTTTGTTAAGAATGTGTTTGTACAGATATTTGTGTTTTCTTTCCTCAATTTCTTTATCATGTAATGTAACAACAGTTAAGAGTATCAGTGGTTATTATATTTAAGTTTGAGATACTAAAAGAATGTCCCTCAAGGGACATTACCACCTTTTCTAAATTTATAATGCTTTTTCAGTTGTACGAGGGATAGTTTAATAATGTTAGGCATAATTATGACCTGGTTATTGTTTTCATTTGGAAATTAAGCGTGACATGAAGAGATTTGATTTTGTATCAAGCTGACAAGGGGTGGACTTGTGATGGTCATTCTTGATTGTCAACTTGACTACATCTGGAATTAACTGTAACCTAAATGACTGGCATACCTGTGAGGGATTTTTGCTTAATTAAATCATTTGAATTGGGAAGATCCACTTCTAATCCAGATCTTTGAGGTGGAAAGATACACCAAGCCCCCACCACCCCCCGGGTTTTCTCTGTGTAGCCCTGGCTGTACTGGAACTCACTCTATAGACCAGGCTGGAGTCAAATTCAGAAATTGATCTGCCTCTGCCTCCCAAGTGCTAGGATTAAAGGTGTATACCACCACTGCCTGGCTGGGAAAATACACCTTTAATCCAGATTGTTTTTGTTTTTGTTTTTTGTTTTTTGTTTTTCGAGACAGGGTTTCTCTGTGTAGTTTTGGTGTCTGTCCTGGATTTCGCTCTGTAGACCAGGCTGGCCTCGAACTCACAGAGATCCACCTGGCTCTGCCCCCCCCCAAGTGCTGGGATTAAATGCGTGCACCACCATCGCCCAGATAATCCAGATCTTTTGAGGTGGGAAGATCTATCTTTAGTGTGGGCCACAGATTCTACTGGGGTATAAAGGGTATAGAAGAAGAAAGCTTGCTCTCTCTTTGCCTGCTTGCTCTTGCTTACTCTAGCAACTCTACCCTTTCACTGGCTTTAGAGCTTACCAATGGAAAGTAGCTGTTCAGTTCACAAGGCTGGATGTCTCAGCTGGCCTTTAATATACACCAGTAGCCAGAAGAAATAGGCTCTAATACCAGTGAAGAATGAACATGCCAGTGAGAGTGAGGGCAAGCAGACAAAGAGCAAGCACTTCCTTTCCCAAGTACTTTGTATAGGCTGCCACCAGAAGGTGTGGCCCAGATTTAAGGTGGATCTTCCCACCTCAAAAGATCTGGATTTAAGGCGTGTCTTCCCACCTCAAGTGATACAATCAAGAAAAATCCCTTACAGGTGTACTCAGCCACTTGTATTTTAATTCCAGATGTATCAAGTTGACAACCAAGAATAGCCACACTCCCCATCAAGTTACCATGGCACACTTGTCAAAAATTGCAGTGGGTCTTACTGAGCCTGTGTAGTTTGTTTTGTCAGAAGCATGACTAAGCAACACCTCGACTATGTTTCAGATTATAAATGTTCTAGAGTACAAGAAAGAGATGCCTTGTCTATCTTTCCTTTCCTTTAGCATCCAGCTCGGTATAGAATACACATCAGACTTCCGAGTGATTAGAAGCAATTAAGAGAAAGCACCCACGAGCACATGCCATCATCTCTGTGCCACAGGGTGTCCCAGACCCTGCTGGCCAGTGTGAGTCACTGGCTACACTAGGCAGGTTATGTAGTGACTGAGATTTTTCTTCTGAGTTTACCTCCTGATTACATAGAAAAGCAAGCACAATGTCTATGTGCTACAGCATATCTTCCTCTTTAATGAAAGTATGTGACAGACTCAGGAGCTTGGGGCTCCCCACCTAGAATCTGAGTGGTTTATTTTCGTCGTGCCTACATTCTATTAATGGCAAGTGACAGTGTTTTCATTCTTGTTAGTTATTTCAAGTCTAAAACCAATTTAGGTTTAAAAAAAAGTAAAGGTACATTAAAAACAACAACAAAACTACCAAATAAGATGGGACATAAACTGGCAACCTCAGCAGGTAGCGTGTAAACAGGTTTGAGTAATGCCCATAGCAGAGTCTCCCTTCTTTGTTTGCTAATTCCATTTTTAACTTTATTCTTGAGCAGCTAATGCACTGACATGGCCAAGTCAAGAACTTAGGTTTATAGTGAAAAGGCGCACTAACCAAGTCCTCTAGTTGCCTGACTCTCTGCTTTAGGAAAAGATTGGCATTCATTTCTTTTATGTTCATCTAGTGGTCCTTTGGTCATATTGGAGAAAGTATCCCATTCAACCTCTCCCACTTGTTTTATCCAGATGAGCTCTTATTCTGGGCCTCACTCTCCCTTGCCATGGAAGCTTATCTTCTTGCCCTGTCTGGCTGGTTTGGGTTTGTGGAGGTCAGAATGACTCCTTCCATACCCTGCTGGCCTGCTCTGGGCTTGTTCCTACCTTCCAGATCCTTAAGAATGCTGAGCCTAGAGGCTTTCATAATGCTGCTGTGGATTAGGGCTGTCATGGGCTGTAACGTGCAGAAGGCACAAGGTCAGAGGCTTTACAGCTCACGCCCACTGTATCTTCTGGTGCAGAACCAGGTACAGCATGGGCGCTGTGGGTGTGTCTGCTTAGCAGAGTTAAATGATGTGTCTTTCCCACGGTGCTGTGGTCATTTCCTCTTGCAGCTCCTTACGGTGTCTTCAGCAGGAAGGAGCAAGGAGGAAGGGGTACCAGCAGCTTATGCATAGGCCTCATTGACTACACCTGAGACATGTAAGCATCTCTAAGCTGGACTGATTTGAGCTGGATTTCACAGCTTTCCTCACAGTGGCCAGAGGGCTGCCTTTTCTGAGATGGAGCCTTCTACCTCCTGCAGACCTTCTTATGGGACTTTCATGGTGGAGGGACACGGGTGCTCTGGACAGAGGCTGCCAGAGGGCAAGAGAACAGTGCACCCCACAGATTATCCAGCTGGACTATGGAAAAGGCCAGAAAAGGCCCAAGCAGATATTCGCTTTGAAAAACCTCAGATATCATTGCCTTGCATAGCTCAGCGGTGGAAGCAGAAATGGTGTGATCCACCCAGGCTAAGGTGGTTTTAGCACTGGAGTAATTCTGTTGCCTGGAGGCTCCCCAGTAGAACTTTCAGGGTTACCCAGAGGGAGGAAGACCCGGGGAAGTGCCTTCCAAAGGAAGTGCCTTCCAAAGTGCCTCTTTTGGAGAGAGGTAATGTTCTAGTCTGCTGTAAGAAGTCAAAAAGGCCTCTGTCCTGACCTGGACTGGGTCAGAGGGAGTAGCTGAGCATTGGCCAAGGGGTCAGAAGTGGGGATAGGCCAGCTGGAGTCTGTAGAAAGACGCTGATCTGGAGAGGCTCTGGCTGGCCAGCCCTGCTTTCTAAGTGCCAGCATCCTGCGCTTGTGCTGCCATCCCCTGGTTCTTCTGGTCCCGCATACTCCATCCATTTTTCTGCCTTTCTGTTACATCACAACCTGTCTTCCACTCCTGTCCCACTAAGTCCCCGAGCCCCTGAGCTGAGCCCAGAGGCCTACAGTGTTTGGAGCCCTGTTGTCCTGAAGCGGTGAGGGAGGAGCACTGTGGTGGAGACTGGGCAGAGAGGAGTGCAGCAGGCAAGTGAGAGACAGACGTGGGTGAAAGTAAGAGTGGTGAAAGAGAGAAGACCGAGGGGCCAGAGGCTGGACTTCGGTGCTCACAGTGGCTCACTTGGTCACTGCTTTTGTGGCTTTACTGGTTCTCATGGAGTTTGCAGCTCCTGCAAGGCAGTGCACAACAAGACGATGATTAATTGCCCCTTTTAAATTGTAATTATGTCACTCACCAGAACCTGTGAACACTAATTCTTGATCTGCACAGGGAGTAATTGGATAATGAAGGCCTGCCTGTTTGCTGGGCTCTGTTCTTGTCCTTGCATTCTCACCATGCCAGACCCTTCTGTCTCTAGTCTTTGGACGTGCCTCACATCCCTGGAGGTTTCAGTGCCTATTCTAGCCTTCTGACTGTGGCTGCCTGGCACTGCCATCCATTGACGGCAAGCGAGGCCCAGGTTGATGTTGTATGTGCCAGAGGAAAGGAAGCCAGTCACTTGTAAGCCCATCTGATGCTACTAAGTTTTCTTCAAGCAGCAAAGCCTGCTTTGGTCAACTCTAGCCAGAGAGCCAGAAGCCTTTCTTGGAAGCATGATGAGAAGCTCATGTGGGGCAAAGGGACAGCTGAAGAAGCAGGCCTTGGAGGGGACAGGCACCAGTCAGCAGGCAGACCACAGCACCACTGGTGTGAGAACCAGCTTCCATGTTTGCAGTCTACCTTCTCACACTTGGCCAGTTCAGGCTCCTGATCCAGACACTGAGACAACCTGGCAGTGGGGGGTGGACACTTCAGCTGTCTCTCCAGCAGTTCAGGCATTCTGAGGGGGGTGGTTCTCTTGCCGTGCTTCATCCCCCACCCACCAGTGGGCTCTTAACCAGAGGGGGGAAGGATGCTAGCAGGCAGATGCTGCACAGGCCTGCAGGCCCCACCCCCAGCCCTGGGGTAGTCACCTCTCCTGTCCTTCCTGTCACATGGAGAAGTGTTCCCATCTCCACAGGAAGCGAGTCCACAGGGTGGAAAGGCCAGCATCATATGGAGCTCAAAGTTCTTACTCTCTCTGTGCTCACATTACAGTCTCCTTTGTGCATTGACATTTTATTTGCTGACCTTCGGGTGTAAGAATGCACAGGTCACATTCTTCGGGATGGGTACCACAGGTGTCCAGTTGAAACCCCTTCACTCTCCACTAGCTCTGGCATCACTGGCATCCCTCCTCCCCTCAGTGTTATTGATTAACCTATTAGTGATGGTGAAGTTCATTGTTAAGGAGTCTCTAATTGGAGTTCTGGTGTCCACATTCAGGCTAATAAGCACTGGCACCACAGTTATTACTTTGGTGTGGAGTGGTAAGAACACCCCGGATTTCCAGCATCTAGCACATTATTATTGATCTTAGTCACATGTTGTATATTAGGTCTCCAGAACCTATTTGGCTTATGTAAAAGTTCATACACACCCTCAGCCAGCATCTCCCCTGTCCCCATCCCTCAGCCCTAATTGCCATTACTCTCTTTCTCTAACAGTGTCTGTTCCAGATTCTGCATGTGAGTGAACACGGGTAGAATTCATCTTTCTTTAACTGGCTTATTTCACTAAAATCCTGCATATAATCACCTCAATAGGTGTACCATTCTTTTATAATACAAACTCTAGAAGTTATGCTGTTTGAGGACACAAGGGTATGTAGGACAAACCTACAGCTGGCACAGTGATGAAGATTGAAAGCTTTCATTAGGAAAAATCATACAGTTGCCCACTGAACCTCACCATTTCTACACAGCACAGTACTAGAAATGCTAGCCATAGAGCTTAGGCAAGAAAAAGAAAGAAAAGCATCTATGTATGAAAGGAGGGGGTTCAGTAGTCTCTGCAGATAAAATGATGTCATTCACAGAAGATCCTAATGGCCTCAGACAGTGTGGGAACAAATTTAGTAAAGTGACAGGACCAGATGTGAACACACACAATCACTGTTTTTCTATGATTACAGTGATCTTTCTAAAAAGCAGGGAATCTTACTTGCAAAGTCCTTTAGATTTTGAGAACTTTTTCCAAGATTGAAACTGTTTGGCCTGGAGCTTCTTAGACTGTTTTTTATTGTTTTTATTGTTTAAAATCCTGAAGCCTTGGCCGGGCGTCCGTGGTGCATGCCTTTAATCCCAGCACTTGGGAGGCAGAGCCAGGCAGATCTCTGTGAGTTTGAGGCCAACCTGGTCTACAGAGTGAGATCCAGGACAGGAACCAAAACTACACAGAGAAACCCTGTCTCGAACAAACAAAAAACAAAAACGAAAAAAATTCTGAAGCCTCTTAGACCATTTTTTGTCCATTTAGATGTGGTGTGGGACACAAAGGTGGGATCCATGATCTTGACCTTGTGGATGAAGAATAAATTGTAATGGAGCTAAATTGTAGTGCTACCTAATGATGGTGTAGCCTTTAAAACCTACACACACACACACACACACAGAGAGAGAGAGAGAGAGAGAGAGAGAGAGAGAGAGAGAGAGAGAGAGAGAGAGAGAGAGAAACCATATACTGACCTGTTGGAATGATGCTAATGCTAGTCATATGAAGCAGAGTGCTGTGGTTCTGCACGGTAAAACCCATAATGTAGTGAGTACCTGTGTCTCTGTCCAGCTCCCTACTATATTGTGTCTCACCGAGTTTTTCAGTGTGTTCCTTCTGCCTACTGAAGAAAAGATGGTATGGTAAGACAGTGTGCTTGCTATTGGACACCTACTGCACATGTGTCTTGTGTTTGCTGTGTCTTTCAGTTGTGTCCGGTGATTCATACTTTGTAGGCTTGTGCCACTGTGCTGTGATGCCCACAGATTGAGGTGATTGCTTAGCAGCACATTTCTCAGTGTACTTAAATCATTAGTCAGCACAGAACTAATCACCATTCTCCGTCTCCCTTGGAAGACAAAGAGCCTTGTAAGGGGCTCCTTGTAAGTCTTACAAGGGGCCTGCAGGTAGCTTCAGAGATAGCCTGTGAGATGCATGCCCTACAGAAAGGTTAGCTGTGGACTCCCTTCACATGCACACAGGCATTCATGCATGCATAGCTCAAGCTTTTTGTGTCCTTCCCCCTGCCTGAGTGACCCAGGCTTCTCCCATTAACAACCTTAGACAGTAGAGTTCCTTTTCTACTCTCCTGTGGAGCCTTCTCTTTGTTTCCATTGCACTCCCAATGCTTCCCTCAGCCTCCTAGCCTGTCTCCTCTGTCTTGGTCCCCAGGGCAGCCCCCATTGGCAGATTTCCTTCTCCTCCCCACTGCATTAAGTAACCTCTCCCTCCCTCCCAAAGCCATTTCTTTCTTTCTTTCCAAAATGATTTCCTTTCTGTGTGAAGAACTTCCCTTAACAACTGTTCAGATCTTCTGGGAACAGCCTCTTCTTTCCTTTTACTTGAACTTCATTTCTAGAAGATATTTCCACTGGAGTCAGACTTTTGGTTAACAATTCTTTTATTTCAGTACTTAGAAAATGTGCTGTCACTTCTTGCTGGCCTTCATGGAGCCTGCTGGAAAACCCACTGTCTTTTGTACCCTCGTTTTTGGGATAACAGGATATTTCTGTCTAGCCACTTTTAAGAATTTTTATTTCTCTTTAATATTAAAAATTTTGTTTATAGTTTCTCCGAGAGTTCCTTTGAAGCAAGGTGTGTGTGTGGGGGTGTGTGCTCTCCCTTTCTAAGTCTTACTCAGCTCTTAAATTTGTAGGGAAAATAGAAATTTTAAACTGTTACTTTTGCAATTTTTAATGAAAACTTTTCTCCTTTCCTTTGGGACTGAAATAGTCCACCTTTTTGTTACAAAATATTATTTTCAAAAATTATAATTTGTATATGTATATATGTTTGTGGCTTATTTATACAAATTTGTGTTGCCAAAGATTACTACCAAATTTTCGGGTTTGACGGTATGTTCCTGTGATCCCAGCAGTGAGAAGCTGAGATGGGAGGATCACAGGTTTGAAGCCAGCCCATCTCAAACAAACAAGTAGAAGTTCAGGTGGAGTGTGTGTGTGTGTGTGTGTGTGTGTGTGTGTGTGTGTGTGTGAGAGAGAGAGAGAGAGAGAGAGGGCGTGGGTGTGAGCATGTGTGTATGCATCTGAGTGTGTGTGAGTGTGGTGTGTGTGTGTGTGTGTGTGTGTGTGTGTGTGTGTGTGTGTGTGATTAGAACAATCTCCAGACACCTCTTCTTTTTACTTAATCACTTATTTTCCTAGATCACTCCATTAAATAATGCTTTCAGTTAGGATTCTACAGTTGGGTACTGTGAATTTTATCTGTCCTCTCTCTGAAGAATCTCTCCCCTGCCTTCTGGTGTCTAGCTTGGCCAGCGAGATCTTACACACACCATCCATCCTCCTACTGTGGGTATTCCCATAGCAAACCTCACACTCTAGGGCCCCTATTGAGTGATTGGAAGCAGGGGTATTGTCTACTAATCAAAATGATGATTTTGCTATATAGAGCTAGTAAGTTCATGTGGGTTTGGAATGTGGGAAGCTGTCAGGAAAGGAACTTGGCCTGTGCCTTTAGTATTCTAGCCTTGCTTATTATTACTATTATGCTACTTTCTTGATTGACCATATTCACGTCATTTTCAGCTACACAGTCATGTCATACCTGAGGGTAGAGGGTTACACAGTCTCAAGGGCAGGGAGTTAGTTTTGCCTACAGTGAGTCTCTGCCCATTTCTTGCTTACCAGAGCTGGTGGCCTGATGGAAAGACGTGGATGGACTTTAAGTGCCAGGTTGTTAGCTGAGCCCTCCCTAATTCTGCAGTTCATCAGGTGCGGCCCGGCCAGCAGGGGAGCTTGTTCCGTTTCACTTCTGTTTCTCTAATGTGAAATGAGTTCAGAAGCACCCCAGCCAGGGGATTATCCAGTGATAAATCAGGATGTCACAGATCTAGTTTTGGCATCCAGGTGGCCTTCAGCAGACTCTGTCCCCCACCCCCCTCTTTTGTCTGAGGCTGGAGAATTACTTTCTGGCTAAGAGTTGAGTGTAACACATTTGCCTCCATTTGTTTTCTGTTGTATTACAACAGAGGAAGGGGACAGAAGTTAGCTGTTGAAGATCCTACTTGGTTTTAGGTTTCCAGAATTTTAAGAAGCTAGTTTTTGTTTGGCTCTTTGCACAAGTGCTTCATCTCTAAGTTTTTTGTCTTGATGTCATCATGCAGGTAAGCTGTCATGAGCCTCCCCCCCCCCCCCAGGTGTTAAGTATTAATGCCAGGCATTCTGGGAAGAGTAACCCAAGGAGTCAGGTTGCCCAGCTTTAGCCACCACTGGTGTTCATTAAACCCAGCACACACCTCTCGGCTTTCACCTCCCAGATCCAGTGCCCCTAGGGAAGCTGAGATAGTCCAACTCCTGTTCTGGCTTGTCCCTTACGGTCACAGGGTCTATGAGACTGTGCCTGTGCACGTGTGTGTGCATGCTTGTTATGTTTGTGTGTCTGTACACACCTGATGGAGGTGGAGCACAGGTGAGAGCTCACTCATGGGTGGCAGGTGTGGGCTCCCCTAAGGCTAGAAGTTGCTTGCATGTTTCCTCCCTCTGCTCCGTCTGCTCCCCTCTCTTTTGACTGCTTTTCCTCCTTCCCCTTTCCCTCAGTGTAGAATCTGATGTATTTCTGGCTGAATATTTTACCATCTTCTTGGGATGACTTGAAAAATTTTAGAGGGAAGTTCTCTGAGCAGAACCATACTCTCCAGCACACTGTGGAGGCTGGTTGACTGAGATGTTCCCGTGTGCAAGGCTGTAGCACGGGAACATTAGAATCCTGGCAACAGCATGCCGTGAGAGTTTTCTGTGGGAAAGGCCCCTGACGTTTGCCCTCTTTTGGCCTCCCTTTCTATCCAGAGGGAGGGGCTTGCCTTCATGCACACATGCTGAGGGCCCACTCTGCATGCAGTGGGCAGGAGGGCTAGGAGCCCCTTTGAGCATAACTCCAAGCGAGCCTGAGGAAAGCTGGTGTTCTTGGACATTTTATGACTGCCGCCATTTCCCTGTCTCTTGCTCTTAGTATTTGTCAGAGGCTCCATGGCTGAGCTCTTCCCTCTTGGCTTCTTCACTAGAAGGTGGAAGATCATGGTGGGCCCTCAGTTTGTTCACTAGAAGGTGGAAGATCATGGTGGGCCCCTCAGTTTCTTCACTAGAAGGTGGAAGATCATGGTGGGCCCCTCAGTTTCTTCACTAGAAGATGGAAGATCATGGTGGGCCCCTCAGTTTCTTGGGGCTCTCAGGGTGTATAGGAGAAGGAGGTGGCAGATAGTGGCTCTAAGAAAATCTCCCATTCCTGTTCCTCTTGCCACAAATGCTAAGAAGGATGCTGGTGGTGACTAGGTGGAGGCAAGGGTTAGGAGAGGATTGTTGAAAGACAACCGGAATAAATGTGCCTGTCTAGGATGGGAGAATGGGGCAGAAAACCAGACCCTGCCACAGATACCAGTATAATTTCAGGAGAAGTTAGTGTTACATAAATGTTCTTGGTTTGAGGAGGTGATCTCCACATCTGTTTCTGGTTTATCATTCCTACTTGCTTGTGGACAGAAAATGGGGTGTGCCAGGGATGCCCTGAGTCTAAGTCTACCTTAGGGCTTCAGGCTTTTTGTTTACCTGAAGATCTTTATTCACAAATATATTCTTTAACTACAAATACGATATGTGCTTTCAAACCATAACACATGTTCATTAAACACTGTTTTAAGATTTATTTTTAAGCCAGGCGGTGGTGGTGTACATTTACGCCTTTAATTCCAGCATTTGGGATGTAGAGACAGGTAGATGTCTGTGAGTTCAGGACCAGCCTGGTCTACAGAGTGAGTTCTAGAACAGCCAGGGCTACACAAAGAAACCCTTTATTGGGTCAGGTGGGGTGGGTGGGTTATTTTTTAATTTCTAGTGTGTGCATTTGTGTGTGTGTGTGTGTGTGTGTGTGTGTCTGTGTGTCTGTGTCTGTGTCTGTGTCAGTGTACCTACTGTGCAAGTAAGTACAGGTGCCCACAGAGGACAGAGGCGTCAGATCCCCTGAAGCTGCAGTTAGAGGCTGTTGTAAGCTGCTGGAGGTGGATACTAGGAATTGAACTTGTATCCTCTACAAGAGTGATACATACTCTTAACTGCCGAGTTTTCTCTTCATATCCCATAAACACCATTTAAAATGCCCAGAAAGCTTAAAATAGAAAGTGATAGTCTGTGTATGTGTAACCCTCCTCCCCAATGTCACCCCAGGATGGCTTGGAAGGATGGATCGCTGAGAATTATTTTGGACTTGTTTTTACCATGTGAGCTTCAACACCAGGGCCTTCTGTTCCTGTGCCTCTTCGATGCCAGATGTGGTGCAGGAACCGGGATGTGGGGGAGTGTCTAGGCACTTCCGGGCTTGTGCCTACTTTCTGTTAGGAGGCTACTGGGGAAAGATGGACACTTTGCTTAGTGGTGCTTTTTCCTTCTAACACCTATGCTGCTAATGTGCATTTAATAATGAGTCTCTCTGTTTAAAAAATGCTTTATAGTTTAAATCACACAATTGTAGTTGAGGGCAGGATGAGGAAAAGCCAAGTAGCCTGATGGCAGGGGAAGAGATGAGCTCAGAGCGACAGTGTAGAGAGTCCCCTGCTCCCAGTGTAAGATCTGAGGGCCACTGAGAAGTAAGGTTCCTGCTTCCTCTGCAAAGACAAGCAAAAGGAGCTGGTTCTTGAAATGACTTTTATTTTTCGTTTGTCCGTTTAGAGAGCGAGGGAGAGAGTGAGCCCAGTAAACCCTTGCTGCTCTTCAGACAACAAAAAGTGGTTTCAGTGTAGAGAGAGCTTGAGCTTGCCAAGACCACCTAGGCCATTAGGTCTGGAAGCTAGTTATGCCTCCTAGTGCATTCTGTTCCCATCTCCCTGCTTTCCTTCGTAGCCACTTGCAGTCACAGGCCAGTGTTTCTCCAAGTTCCCTGACAGCATTGCTGTCTGTTATAGTGTGCCCAAAGCCCATGGCTAGGCTGCTGCTGAAGGCAAAGGCTGAGTCTGAGCCATCTGCTTGTCCTCTGGAGTCTTTGTTTTTGTTTTTAAAATTTTATGTGCCTACATGTATATAAGTATACCACATGCATGTAGTGCCAACAGAGGCCAGAAGAGGACCCCCTGGAACCAGAGTTACAGAAGGTTGTGAGCTGCCATGTGGGTTCTGTGAACTGAACCTAGGTCCTCTGCAAGAGTGATTTTTAACCACTGTGCCATCTTTTCCTCTCTCTACTGTGGATCTTAACCAACAGAGGGAGGATCTATGAGGTTCATAAGCAACTGCTTGGCTGCTAGACACAGACCCTTGCTGATTTTACACAGGACCCAGGAATGGCCAACACTATTTCTCACTCTGAGTGGGTCCCTGTGCTTGAGTCATCTAGACCAGAAAGATTCTAAGTTTTGAACAATCCAGGTTCTTTTGTTCTGTGGATGGTTGCTCCCATACCCTCAGATATAAATTCCTTATGTCAAAGGGAAGTTGCCGATGTCCCCAGAACTGGTTGGTTAGCTGTCTTGGTCCTGATTTCATCATTTACGTTGTCATTTTTCTTTCTGAGCCCCTGAAGATGTAGTCATCTCTGAGTCTGTAGCACAGGGCCAGGGACTTGGTGGCTGAAGGAGTCTTGTTTCTAGTTGTCTTCAGTGGATAGGTAGGAGCACTAGGGGCTGTAAAATACATATGCAAGAGAGCTAGAGGGAAGGTCATGTGACTGGAACTGCTGGGCTGGAAGTTGCATGGCCTGTAGGATGTTTGTACTTGTGCCATACGGCTCATTCATTTCTTAGTGGTCTATGCATGTTCATAGTGTTTGTTTGATGAATTGTGGCTCATCTTACCTTGACTGAGACAAAATGTGAGGCAGAAATGGCTGTCCAAAGTGGCAAGACCAGAACCGATGCCAGCCAACTCTTCCTGACTTGAGTATCTGTGGCAGTAGTAGTGCCACTGGCCTTGGCTCCCATCTTCTGTGAGCACGCTGGACAGCATCATGACATAGCCACAGCCTATTTTGTGGGTGCCCGACCACTGTGCTTATCTGCCTTATGTCCTTTCCCTCACAAGCAGCAAAAGTAAACAAAAACCAGGACTGCAGTTCTGCAGGAGAAAGAAGACTGTAGAGTCTTGGCCTCTGTTTTATAATCTTTCAGCTTTAGGTGATGCACTGTACACCATTTGTAAATGGTCTTTCTCTTTGCAAATATTTAGTGTGTGTGTGGTGTACATATGTACCATGATGTGCATATGGCAGTCAGAGAACAACTTACGGGGATTGGTTCTTTGTTTCTACCATGTAGGTCATGGATTGAATTTAGATCCTTGGGCTTGGCAGCAAGCACCTTTACACACTGAGCTATCTTGCCAGCCTGCAAACAGCATTTTATATTTAACAAAATATTGTGGGTTTTTTATGTCAGCAAATAAAGATTGAAACCAGAATTTTAAAAGGCTGTATAATTTTTGTAATGGGATGTGCTTAGTTTATTTAACTTAGTTTATTTCCTATTGTTATATATTTATTTCTCGGTATCAGGGCTAAAACTGACTATGTGCCATGCGTCATTTGTGTGTGTCCAGGTTCTTATTTTCTTTGGGGTAAATTCCTAAGCATAGAATTTCTTATTCATTCACTCTCTAAGAAAAGTCTCTAGGAAAAATAATTTAAACCAGTATATTCATTTCCTAGAGCTGTTGTAACAAATACCACAAACCAAGTGGCTTAAAACAAGTGATATCTATTGTGTGGTAGTTACAAAAGCTAGACGTCTTGAGAGCTGGAGAGATGGCTCAGTGGTTAAGAGCACTGGATGCTCTTCCAGAGGACCTGGGTTTGATTCCCAGCACTCACATGGAAGCTTACAACTATCTGTAACTCCAGTTCCAGGAGATCTGATGTACTCGTCTGCCCTTTGTGGGCACCAGGAATGAACATGATACACAGAAAATATATGCAAGCATAACACACACACACACACACACACACACACACACACACACACACACTTTAAAAAAAGGCTACCCCCAGCACTTGGGAAGCAGAGGCAGGCAGATCTCAGTGAGTATGAGGCCAGCCTGGCCTACAGAGTGAGTTCCAGGACAGCCGGAACTGTTACACAAAGAAACCCTCTCTTGCAAAATAAAAAAAAAAAGAGGGGGGGGGGCTCTTTCAGGCCACCCTTTGTTCTCTTGGAAGCCTTAAGTATTCTTTGGTCCTTCCTGTATCTTTCACACATTCTTCAAGTACTGTGTGTATGGCTCCATATTTTCTCTATTTTATCAGGACCCCAGCCATATATTGGGTTGGGGTTCATCCCAGTGACCTTATTTTAACTTGATAACCCCATATAAATAGCTTAGCTTCAAATAAGGTCTCATTCTAGGAGTAATGGGAGTAAAGCCCCAAGCGTTGGAAATAATATATCTGATTTGCGTTTTAATCTGACAACATGGGGAATGGCTTGGAGGTCAAGGAAACTGGGAAACTGGCTGTCCTTTGATGGAAGATAAGGGCCTGGCCTGGAGAAATGACATTGGCTTGAGGAGGAACAGATGCTTAAGAAGATACATAACAAACAGAATCATAGAGCTCAGTGACCATAGTATGTGAGGATGAGAGCCGCCAGGCTGTCTGTTGTAAATGGTGTAATGAACCCAGCTCTGTTCCTTGGTTCCATCCCCAAGTCCAGTTCAAATGAGTGAAGACACAGGGCAGCAGCAGAACCGTGAAGCTGGGAGCTTAGATGGCAGGAGTGATTGCCCAGGCTGACAGGAATCAGGACAGTGGTCACACTTCGTGTCTGCCTCAGAGCTTCAGAATTGAAGGGAACCCTAACCCTAACCCTGTGGGGTTCAAAGAGAGTAAAGAATGGAAGGACTGGAGAGATGGCTTAGTCAGTAAAGTACACAAAGACCTAAGGTCTGGTCCCTGGTGTCTATGTGAAAAGCCAGGTTCAGCAATGCAGGTGTAATCCCAACTCTGGAGAAGTAGAGACAGATGGGGTTGTAGTAGTTAGAATGTAATTGAGCCCATAATCTCACAGGGAGTAGCTATTAGGAGGTATGGCTTTGTTGGAGTAGGAATGGCCTGGTTAGAGGAAATGTGTCACTGTGGGGGCAGACTTTGAGGGTTCCTTTGCTCAGGTTACCACCCAGTGTCTCAGGTGACTTCCTGTTGCCTGCAAGATGCAGGACTCTCAGCTACTACTCCAGTACCATGTCTGCCTACACAGAGCCATGTCCCACCGTGATGATAATGGACTGAACCTCTAAAACTAAGCAAGCCACCTCAATTAAATGTTTTCTTTGTAAAAGTTGCTGTGGTCATGGTGTCTCTTCACAGTAATAAAAACCCTGTCTAAGACAGGGGTCCTGAAGCTCGAGAACCTATCTCAAAAAATAAGATGGAGAAGAGGTTGAAGAAGGCACCCAGCATCAGCATCAGTCTCTCTTCTCTTCTCTTCTCTCTCTCTCTCTCTCTCTCTCTCTCTCTCTCTCTCTCTCAGTACAAAGATGTGTGTACATACAACACACATACAACAAAAAAAATTGGAGTTAGGTTAAAGTTATATAAGAAGTGTCAAATCTTGTCCTCCTTAAAGTTCCTTCCACCAGCAAACAAATTCTTTATGGTTCAGGTTGTCACTAATGTGGTAAAAGTGGAAGCATCTGAATCCCCCAAGCATCATGGGAAGAGTGGCCCTATGAGTAGGAGGGGACTTACCATTCTGCCCTGTGATTCTTTCTTTATTTACTTGCTCTGAAAGTACAGGATTAACTCTCTCAGGCTGGAGAAGAAGGATCGAGGAGAAGGCCTGTAAACACTGACAGTGTGAAGTTCCTTAGGAAATGTTCTGACAGGTCATCTGGCAAGTGACAAACAAGTCCTACTAGAGAGACAGAACTTGGAATTACTTACTGCTTCACTCTGAACTTTGAGAAATCACCTCTACAGAAGGATCATTTGGTAGCCAAAGCATAAGCCAATGTTAAGACTAACACATTTAAGCTCTGTACAGAGTTTGTAAATTGAAAACAGAAAGAAATAATGTATGGAAGCAGAAGAAAAAATAAGATGAAAAGCCCTCTGATAAAGAAAATATTGTATTCCTGAAAAGCAGAAAGCTATTAAAAAAAAACACAGAAAAAGAGCTCTTATAATTAAATATATGATCACAGAAATAGGAAATTTCATTGAAACATTAGAAAGTGGAGCTAAAGAAGTTGCCCCGAAATGAGAACAAGTGACAGAAAACACAAAAGAAGCATCAGGAAATGAGAGCATCTGCCTAGGCAGTTAAACATTGGAGTGATGCGATGCTGGCAGACAGCAGTGTTAGCAAAGTAACTGCAGGACCTTTCCCAGACCTTGCAGATGGAGTAGCCCATTAGCTGCTGAAAACAGGTCTATACAAGGTGCACTTCATGAAATTCTAGGCTATGGAAGGACTTCAGCTGCCCCTGAAAGCATCCACAGAAGGGAGCATGGTAGTATCTGCTGCTGCCATCAACTCACTCCAGAACCTAGAGTCATTGAAATCTCTGCCGTGGTGATGCTTGGGACAATGACTTGAGACAAACAATACTTGGGACAATGGCTGTGGCCATTCCCACTAAACTGTGCTGAAAGTACAAGCTGGGACAGGACTGTGGCTCACTGACACTGCATTTAGAACATTAGTGTTCATGTCTCAGGGTTTCTGTAGCTTTTCTGGATCTGTGGGCTCTGGGTCACCTCAAGGTCTTCAACCAAGGTTATTAAGTCATCTGCAAGCCTTTCTGGGGTACATCTTCTTCCTCTCTCATTGCATGGTTGTTGGAAGGTTTCTGTTCCTATGGGCTGCTGGATGGAGGGTCTTGGCTCCTTGCCTCTTGGACTTCTCCTTGAGGCAGCTTATAACATGGCAGCTTGCTCTGTTAGTGAGGGCAAAATGGGCAGACAGCAATCCATCCCCAAGTTTCATCCTAGAACTGTGTTCTGCCACTTTTACCTTGCCTGTTTTCAGAAGTGAGATCCTAAGTCCAGCCTGCAGTCAGAGAAGAAGCTGCCATTAAAGGTGTGGGGGCTTTAACATACTTTGACTTTAACCAATCAGTGCTGTAGTCGGAACTCTGGGATGGAGATGATGGAGATGGATGGAGAAGGTGGAGATCACTGGAGCTATCTTAGCAGGTTGTGTATCAGGTGAGGGAGGAGGAGAGGAAGGGAGAGAATAGGGAAGAGAAAGAAAAGAAAAAACAAATCACACTGACCTCAGAGTACTGGAAGCTACAGGATAGTGGAGCTGTCTCTCCAAAGTTCCAAAAGGAGAACACAATTGGATTCTGCAGAAAACAGTTATTCTAGAAAAGAAATCTGAGAACATTCCATAGCTCAGCTGTGAATAATACTGGCTCAGTCATAGCACACTGTGTTCTACAAGTGATGAGGGCTACAGACATGTGGATAGGCGTCTGTGTGAAAGAAGTCAGTAACTGGTGGGATTAGAAACATGGAGGCAAATGCTTGAGAAGCAACTAACAGGTCTGAGTCAGCCTAGGAAAAGTGGAGAGAAGCTCCTCAAGAACTCAGCTTGTGTAGTTCAATGTTAATAAAAACCACTTGCCAAAGAGAGAGAATCAAAATGTAAAGTGCTTTCCTATCTTGGATTCTGGAACAACAATAACAAAATGATGGTAGTGGAAAAACTTAGGCCTAATGGACATTGGTGATAAAGTGAGCTCAGTTTGTCAGAGGAACCCTGGTAATGTAAGATGCTACCTCCAAGTGGAGAGTGTGCATGTACTCTGCAGTGTCTACAACTTTTTATGTGAGTCTACAAGTATTCCTGAACAGAAAGCTTATTTAAAGAGATAGGTACACACAAGATGAAGGTGTCTCTGTATTAATGCTCTCAAGCAACTAAGGGGATGGTGGGTCCCTCCTGAGCTCAGGGACACAGGAGGAACAAGCTGGTTGTGGGAGAGGTTGGCTCAGCTGTGGACACCTCAAGCTTAAGTGTCCAGGCATATCAAATGTCCTTATAGGCAGGACTTCAAGTTCGAGACAGAGTGTCAGGCACCAGCTCATGGATAATTGGTCAGGAGCAGATGGGCTGTGTCTGTGGGAAATGCGAAGAGGAATTAAGACAGCACTAATGAGTACCAAAAACACTGGTGGGGGACGCTGTTCTTGCTGCTTGGTTTTTATTGCTAATTGTGCAGGCGTACCTTTTTTCCCTGTGCTTGCCTGTGTTTGCTTGCTTGCTTGTTTACAACTAAAGGTTTGTGTCAGGCTGCATCTAGCAAATTTATCAGCAGCACCTCCAGCTGATATCAGTAGCATATGCTTGCTATCTGTCTTTGTGTTATGTTGTGATTCCCACAGTATTTCAAGCTTTCTCATGAGTATTGTATTTCTTATGGTGATCTGTAATGTCATGATTATAATTATTTTGAACTATGTCTACATAACTTTGCGGATCTAGTTGGTAGGTATTGTATCACACTGCATTCTGCTTTTCAGGCTTCCTATTTCTTAAGATACAACAGTATTAGACCAGTTATGCAGTGGCCTTTATGTGTTCAGTCAAACACTAGAGATGATTAAGCTTAGAAAAGAAGGTTGTTGGAAGCTATGGTGGGCCAAAGACAAGACTTAGCAAATTGTGAATGATGAGAAGTGACTGGTGCTATACAGGGACCCAGGATGAGGAGAGAGTGGAGCAGCCTTGCTGCTGAGAAAGTGTTAGTAGATGGATGGAAGTTCAAACCAGCCACAGCATTTCCTTCAGCTAAAGCCTAATCTAGAACAGCTCTAATTCTCTTCAGAGGAATGTTCTGTGGAGGCCAAGATGCTGGCAGAGGCTGGCTCGTGGGGTGCAAGGAAGGAAGTGTCTCCACAACAGGAAAGTGCAGGGAGAGCAGCGGGGGTTGGGGAGGGGTGCGGGTGGGGAGCTGATGTGCAGGTTGTAGCAAGTGACCCAGAGTGTCTGGCTAAGGTCACTGGTGAAGATGGCTGCGCACCATGATGGGCTTCCAGGACAGATGACACAGCCCTGTGTTGGAAGACAGTGTTATCCAGTACTTCCACATGGCTAGTGAGGAGAAGCCAGTGCCTGTCTTCAAAGCTTCAAAGGACAAGCAGACTCTCTTGTGATGCAGCTGGTGGATGACTAAGCCATCCAGTGCTCATTTGCCATTCCAAAAATCCTGTCTTATTCTGCTTATGCTCCATAAATGAAACAGTAAAGTATATGTGATAGCACATCTGTTTACAGCATGGTTTACTGGGTATTTCAAGCTTGCTATTAAGACTTGCTGCAACCTGACAATTCCTGTGGTCACCCCAGAGCTCTGATGGAGAAGAATGGTGATGTCAGTGTTGGCACACCTCCATACTTGGTATCCATTCCCCAAACAGTAAATCAGGCAGTGATTTTGACTTTAAAGTCTCACATTTAAGAACTACTTTTATTTCTGCGGATGATCTGTCAGGTTCAGCTGAAAACCTTCTAGAAAGGATTCACCACTCTCAGTGTCATTAAGAACGTCTGTGAGTCACAGGGGCAGTGACGTTAATAGGGCTTTGGAAGTTGATTCCATCCTTTATGGATGACTTGCAGGGAGTTGGGACTGAAATAGAGGTAGTGACTATACATGTGGTAGCAATAACAGAAAAGCCAGAACTGGGAGTAGAGCCTGAAGATGTGCCAACTGGTATAACCTCATGAGAAATGCAATTGAGGAGTTGCTTCTTAGGATGAGCAAAGGAAGTGGTCTCGAGATAGTATCTGCTTCTTGCAGAGATGCTGTGATCCATATTGAGATGACATGGAGGGTTTAGGATATTACAGAAGTACAGTTGATAAGGCAGCAGCAAGGCTTGAGAGGCTAACTCTAGCTGTAGGCAGAAGTGCTATGCCAGTAAAATGCTGTCAGACAGCAGTGTGCCCTAAAGCAACCATATGTGAGGAGAGCCACCCAGCCCTTAGCAGCCATTGCCCTGATTTGCCAACAGCCATTAGTATAGAAGGGAGACTCACCACCAGCAAAAAGATTAGGCCTTTCAGAAAGCTGAGGTGATCATTAGCACTTTTTAGCAACAAAAGATTTTTAATTAAGGTATACACAGTGCATTTCAGACTGTGCTGTTCTTTTTTTTATTAAGAATTTTTTTCATCCATTTTACACGCCAATCGAAGATCCCCTTCTTCCCTCCTCCTGCCCCCTCAGCCTCCCCCTCCCAACCCACCCCTTCTTCTTCCCACAAGAAGGCAAAGCCTCCCATGGGGAGGCACATCCAGTAGGGGCAAGTCCAAGCCCTTCCCCCTGCCTCAAGGCTGCACAAAGTGTCTCATCATAGGTAGTGGGCTCCAAAAAGCTGGCTTATGCACCAGGAATGGATTCTGATTCTACCACCAGGGGGCCCTTCAAGCAGCTCAAGCTACACAATTGTCTCCCCATGCAGAGGGCCTAGCCCATGCAGGCTCCACAGCCATTATCCAACTTTCATGGGTTCCCACTAGTTTGGTTTGGTCGTCTCTGCAGGTTTCCCCATTATGATCCTGATGCACTTGCTCATAGAATCCCTCTTCTCTCTCTTTAACTGGACTCCTGAAGCTCTGCCTGGTGTTTGGCTGTGGATCTCTGCATCTGCCTCCATCAGTCATTGGAGAAAAGCTCTGTGATGATAGTTAGGGTATTCACCGATCTGATCACTGGGGCAAGCCAGTTCAGTTCAGGTACCCTCTTCACTATTGCTAGTAGTCCAAGCTGGAGTCATCCTTGGGGATTCCTGGCAACTTCCCTAGCACCGGGTTTCTCTCTATCCCCATGATATCTCCCTATATCATGGTATCTCTTTCATTGCTTTCCCACTCCATCCCTGTTCCAGCTCAACCATCCCTTTCCCTTATGTTCTCATCCCCCATCCCCTACCCTCCATTGCCCATCCCCCACTCCAGGTTTACTCATGGAGATCTCATCTATTTCCCCTTCCCAGGGCAATCCATGCATCCCTCTTTGGGTCTTCTTTGTTAGCTAGCTTCTCTGGAGTTGTGGGTTGTTGTCTGGTTATCCTTTGCTTTACATCTGGTATCCACTTATGAGTGAGTACATACCATGTTTGTCCTTCTGAGTCTGGGTTACCTCACTCAGGATGATATTTTCTAGTTCCATCCATTTGCCTGCAAATTTCATGATGCCATTGTTTTTCTCTGCTGAGTAGTACTCTACTGTGTATATGTACCACATTTTCTAAATCCATTCTTTAGTTGAGGGGCATCTAGGTTATTTCCAGGTTCTGGCTATTAGGAATAATGCTGCTATGAACATAGTTGAGCATGTGTCCCTGTGGTATGATTGAGCATTCCTTGGGTATATGCCCAAGAGTATTATAACTGGGTCTTGAGGAAGATTAATTCCCCATTTTCTGAGAAACCACCACACTGATTTCCAAAGTGGCGCTGCAAGTTTGCACTCCCACCAAAAAAGACTACTACAGGAGTGTATGCACCGACTCCCTCCCTGTGATGCTCACTGTATTGTGTGGTCTGGAACAGAACTTGTGATGGCCCCTGAGCTATGCCCGTAGTTCTTTCTGTTGTTGCAGTGATGTTTTGAGACTAGTCATTGAAATTCTAAATAACATAATTCTGATCAAACACTAGCCCCCAAACTTCTAGAAACTGTATAGGTTTGAGCAGTTTGTCTTGTATGTAATGGAGTGTGTTGTGTTCTGTGATAACCCAAATTGTGTGTGCTTTGACCAGAGAGGTGGTTCCAGCTTTGATGGATTGTTGCCATATGAGGATATATAATAATAAAAGATCAAAGGATTTTCTGTTGACACATTTCCTTATTTTCCTAGTCAGAAATTGAGAATGTTGTAAAGATTGGTAGTTAATTCTTTCTTAACTTTATTATCAAAGCAGATTATGTTTGTTGAAAAGGTGGCTTGCACACGGCCTGTTATCTCCATTCTGTTTATTTCTGTGATTGTGGCCACTTTCCATTCTTTTTCCTGTTCCAGTCTTTGCTCTGCACCTTAATTGACACCACTTCCACAGCCTAGCAGCCAAGTGTTTGATGAAGTTGTTGACAGATTTGAACTAAGTACGTTTTCCTACACATCCCTGCTTATGAAGCCCCCTTGCCTCCTCAGTCACACAGATACAGCTGGCTAGACTGCTAGTCCTTTACTTAGGATCTGTAGCTCATACTAGCCCTTACCTTTGATTGCCATATAATAGGAGACAGGGTCTAGTTTTCTACCTAGAGAGACAGTGTGGTCCTGAGACCTGTGGGACTGCTGTACTAGCCTTGAAGTCCAACCCAGCCTGGTAGGCTAGTCCTCCACTCAGCCATAGTTCAGCATAGCAAGTCCCTTCTGGTGTGTGCAGAGAGGTTTTGTTTTACTTCCATTTCTGCCCTGCTGGTAATGGTAGGGGAAAGAGTGTAGCTTTTAGTATTAGAAGAGAAAAATGCAAACTCTGTAATGAAGCTGGTGGGTTGACAGTTTTCTAGACTTTTTAAAAAATTAAATTGTATGTGTGTTCACACACACATGCACACACATACGTACAAATGCACACTTGCCACAGCACATGTGAATCAGAAGGTGACATTGTGGGGGAGGGAGGTCAGTTTGCTCCTTCCACCTTATAGAGGCAAGGCCTCTCTTGCATTTGTACCACACTATGTATTCCAGGACAGGTGACCTAAGAGCTTCCAGATTTTTGTCTTCATGTCCCATCTCTCCTTAGGAATACTGGCATTGTAGATGTGTACTACTGAATCTAGCTTTGTTGTTGTTATTTTTGGGTTCTGGAGATGAGCTCAGGCTATCAGGCTTGCGTGGTGAATCCCCCAGTTAATAGGGTTTACTTTTGAGTATGTACAAACATCACAATGACTCTTTTCAAAGTTGTTCAAGCATATTATCCAGTCCTCTGTGAAGTCTTATACATACTAGGGTTCCTGGAATCTTTTCAGTCACTTTCTTGAGAGCTTCAGTATATGGGTTTGGAGGCACAAATCTGATTTGCCTCCTGTATTAGTCAGGGCTCTATAGAGTAGCAGAATTTATAGAATGAATCTCTATATATAGAAAAAGGATTATTAGAATGACTTACAGACTGTGGTCTAGCTAATCCAACATGGTTAGCTATGTGCGGAAAGTTCAAGAACCCAAAGTTGTTCAGTCCACAAGGCTGGAGGTCTCAGCTGGTCTTCAGTAGACATTGGAATCCCAAAGAAGTAGACTCGAATGCCATTGAAGGGATGGACTCACTAGTAAGGCAAGGACAGACAGACAAAGAGCACAATCTTCCTTCTCCCATGTCTTTATACAGGCGTCCAGCAGAAGATGTGGCCCATATTAGAGGTGGGTCTTCCTTCCCACCTCAAGATTTGGATTAGAAGTGTGTCTTCCTACTTCAGATTAGGCAAAACTCCCTCATAGGTATACCTTCTATTTTTGGATCTTAGTTAATTCCAGATGTATTCAAGTTGACATCCAAGGATAGCCATCACACCTTCCTCTACTCCATGTGACCAAGTCCAAGTGTTTGATTCACAGGTGACCTTGAATCTAGAGAAAATGAGCAGGATTAGTGCTTCTCACAGGAGCCATGATCACCTTTATTTCTAGAGAGTGCACTGGTGTCCATGCCTCCTCCAGGAGAGTGCACTGGTGTCCATGCCTCCTCCTGGGGAGTGCACTGGTGTCCATGCCTCCTCCTGGAGAGTGCACTGGTGTGCATGCCCCCTCCTGGAGAGTGCACTGGTGTGCATGCCTCCTCCTGGGGAGTGCACTAGTGTTCATGCCTCCTCCTGGAGAGTGCACTGGTGTGCATGCCTCCTCCTGGAGAGTGCACTGGTGTGCATGCCTCCTCCTGGAGAGTGCACTGGTGTGCATGCCTCCTCCTGGAGAGTGCACTGGTGTTCATGCCTCCTCCTGGAGAGTGCACTGGTGTTCATGCCTCCTCCTGGGGAATGCACTGGTGTGTATGCCTCCTCCTGGAGAGTGCACTGGTGTTCATGCCTCCTCCTGGAGAGTGCACAGCGTGAGATATGGGCCCCAGCAGCCTTGCAAAATGTTGTTGTTGCCTATCTGTGCTGATGCCTGAAAGCCAGAAGGCAGCAGAGGAGGAGTGCAAGGGAGGAGTGTGGTTGGGTTGTTTGCTCTTTACAATCAAGTATGTTGGGGGTTTGCCAGATAGATTTTCCTCTTGCCTCTTTTTTTTTTCCTAAATGAAAAGCTTTCCTGGCAGATGTCGTAAAGCCACTTCTAGGGCATTGATAGTTACCTAAAAAAGCCCCTGGCTTCCTCTCCCCGCCAGCTGACTGTGCATTTTGCTGCCCCACATCTGTGCTGTCTTCCACAGAAGGCTGAACCTGCATGTGCCTGCTCTGGTGAAGGCCTGGCCTGTGCCTGCGTGTCTTCCACCCCCACCCCCAGCATGGAGCTGTCCCTCCTGCTTTGTGGTTTGTGACCTCATTTTCACTCTCCCTCTGCTGGCCCTGAACCTGCTGTATCCCTACATCTCTCGTGGTGTTCAAGGCCCTGTAGGATCTGGCTACATCTGGCCTCTCCTTTACTCCTCATTTGCTGCCTCAGCTTGCTCTTCCTTCTCCCATTGGCCCTGTGCTATGCTGCTGCCTCTTTTACTGTCTGCTCTGAGCATTCTCATATGCCTTCTTCCCCACTTCCTATTAGAAGTGCAGTGTGTCCAGATCATGTTACATGCCACTTGCAAGCAGTAGAATATGCCAAGGACAAGGCAGAAAGGCCAGCGTTTGTGTCCTGTGGACAGTCCAGCTCTCCACAGAGCTCTTCCTTGTAAGGAGTGGGTGACTGCCCTGGTGGCCTTGGTAGGAAGAATGAATAAGGTGACTTATAGAGTGAAGAGTAGCAGCGGGACATGCCTGTGGGCATCTGCCTGCTTTAGATGATTCTTTCCTGAGCTTCTTGCCTGAAAGGACTTCTCTCTATGCTCGTGCCTTGGCAGCTGACAGGTGGAAATAACATTTCTATATGTATTGTAGTTGTTTGCAGAAGGGCTCTTCTTCTCCCTCCTTAAACAATTCTTTGACTGTGTTGGGCTCATCCTCCACAAAGCCACTCAAGCCCTTCCTGGATGCCTTGCTCCATAAGTATGTGAACAACATGTACCACTAAACTCAGAGGTCCAGAGTCAGGCTCTCAGAGGTGGCTGCTCCCCATGGAGACAGGCAGCCTTCCTCTCTGCCTTTCATTATGTTTATTACCTGAACTGATTTTGACTCTGTATTAAAATGTATTTGTAAAGAGAAAATAAGTGAAGGCCTATAAAGGGATGGTCTATCAGTGTGGGGCCCAGTGTTCTCTAATGCAGATCACCATGGCAACATGGTAGCCTTCACATTTCACTAGTTAAGAAGATGAACTCTTCTGCCCACAGATCCAACCGGATTGGCCACCATTACCCAGTGCTCTGTGCAGCAAGTCTTCCTGAAAGCCAGCAGACCTCATTACCAGGGACCTTTCCTCAGCAGGGATTATCACCTGGCAGCCCCAGTCCTTCGTGTCTCCCTCTGGCCTCCTCCTGCATCAGGCCTTGTAGTACTGTCTAAAGCAGGCCTGGGATGAGCGATGGCCCATATGACTTTTATTTGTATACCTGCTACCTCTGCACCAGGCCCATGAGAACATGGGGAGGTGGGAGTAGGTATTTCTGCGGTGTTTGTATAGCAGATCAGCTTGACACTTCCAGTGTGGTGCCAGCAGCCTTACTACACCTCTCAGCAGCTTCCCTGTCCACTAGCATCTCAGTGGTGGGTGCCAGCTTCTCTTACTTCCTCATTGAGATAGAGTCTCAGTGTGTAACTTAGGCTGAACTTGAACTCTAAGTCCTTGTGCTTCTAATTCTTGAGTGCTAGGATTGCAAGTGTGTGCCACCATGTCTGCACAGGCATCCTTTTCTGTCAGTTAGCCTATCCTCTGAAGTTCTGCTCACCATCCCACTCTGTCATGATGGAAAGGCAGACCCGTTTCTAGTCTTTTCTCTATTTGTTTGTTTGGATTGGTTTGGTTGTTTTTAGGGGAGGGCAGTAACAAGATGTTAAGGCCAGCTGCAGGCATAATAAGTATAAATCTGACAAGCAGCTATCCAGAAGAACAGAGTGGCTAACTCAGGCCCAGAATGCCATGTGGCACCTGGGGTTCTGCATGCTGTGTGAATGCAACTCTAGCTTGGGTGGAAGCTGGCTAGTCCACCCCTTGATATGGTGCTTGTAGCAGGAAGACAGGCTTCACTGCTTCTCTCTCCCAGTGTCAGACCACAGTATAGCCAGGTAGTGACCACGGTGGAGGTGTGGAAGCCAGCTGGCTGCAGTCCACCAGAAACCTGCTTTCCTTGGTTCTCAGCAGCTCTTTGTTGACTGAGATCTCAAGTGGCCACACCTGACAGAGGTCTCGGGCAGATGGAGGCCCATATGCCCATTAGAGTGCTAGCTTTTGATGGTGGGCCCCCAGAGGAGATTGGGCATGCAAGTCTTGGAACCATTTGGGCATGAAGTATACCAAAGGACAGTATACCTAAGCTGAGATTCTAACTGTGCCTGGTTACCAGTGTATGAGACCTTGCTGGACCTTGTTCTAAAGAATTCTCTGCTGATAAGGATATTTGAGGAAAGGCTAACAGAAGGCGCCTGGGAGTCTATTTGGACAGCTGCCTAGGCTCTTCTGTCACAGGGAACGGTAGTCGTGATGGAAAGAACCGGCTCTGGAAACAGGCCTGGATTCAAATCCCCACTTTGCTACCTGCTGTCTGTGTGTTGATGTGGGTACAGCTTGAGGGATGCATCCATTCCCAAGTAATGCCTCTGGCTGTAACCATGCTCCACCTGCTTTCCAGTAAACTCTCACAAACTCTCTCAAAGGCACTTATTTCTGGTGAGAACTGTTATCTTTTTGCTTTGGTCTCCCTAGCCACAGTGGTTGTTCAGTTTTGTTGTTGTTTGTTTGTTTTTAAACTTTTTTTTAAGGTATGGCAGTAAACGTGTAAATTTGAAGCCATCAGTCCATACAAGTTTACATGGGCATAATTACTCTCCGGCCCAAAATGTAGACCATCTCTGGCATCACAGAAGGGCCCCTTCCTAATGATCCCCCAAGATGGCCACAAGAGACCCTGTCACTGCCAACTGGTTTGGGATCATGACTTAACTCCTGTGGAGGTCTGTTCGCTGGTGCCTCTGGCTCTCTGCTGTGCTTGCGGGGTTTACCTGGGTTGCGTTGAACAGCTTTCTGTTCCTTTCTAGTGCTGCACAACATTTTGTTATCTGACTGGGTCATGCTTACTTATCTAGTACATGTGAATATTGAGGCTGTTCCCAGGACTGCGCTATTAGGAATAATGCTGCTATGAAATTTTAAACTTCTTTTTAGATTTATTCTTTTATATGTATGAATCTTTGCCTGCATATATGTATGTGCACCGCATGTTTGCCTGTTGCTTGCAGTAGTCAGGAGAGTGGAGTTTTGTATGGTTGTGAGCCACTGTGTGGTGCTGGAACTCAAATCTACATTCTCTGCAAAAGCAACAAGTGCTTTTAAGCTCTGAGCCGTCTCTCCAGCCCTTCTGTGAATAGTTTATAGATGAGCTTTGATAGGTGTAAGCATTTATTTTTGTTGAGTACTCACCCAGAAGCACAAGTGCTGGATCCAAGTTTGTGTGTGTGGCTTTAATAGACACTAATGAGTAGTTTTCTGAAGTGATTGTACCAGCTTGCACTCCCCTAATGTCTAAGAATTCATTTACTCCATGTTCTTCTTCCTAACATTGATAGCTTTGATGTTTATTGTCTTAGGAGAGATTAAACACTAATCATTATCTAATTCAGGAATTACCTGTTCCATCCCCCAACACTAATCATTAACTCAGGAATTCTCCATTCTATCCCTCAAGCCTACACTACAAGTGATAACTCTTGTTATCACCTTCCCACGTGCTGTTGGCACCTGTGTCTTTAAGGAAATGTCTGCTTCCTTTGCCCTTGTCTGGCCTGTAGAAAAATTGATACACTCTCTATCTCTGCAGATATTCCCATTTTGGACATGGAAATGGAATCATCTCTTTTTATCAATCATCTAGCTCCTTGTGCCTGTTGTCTTTGGCTGCACACATGTTCAGGGTGCATCCATGTATCGTGAGCATTTAACTTTGTGGATAGATGATACTGTATTCATTCCTTAACTGATCAGCATTTGAGTTGTTTCTGCTGTCTAGTTTTTATGAGTGGAGCTTACAAGAATCACATGTGTTGAAGACTGTGTGTTTAATTCTTTTGTGTAGTGGTTATACAGAATATCTGACATGGCAATTCAGGTTTAGCCCCCCAAGACACTTCCAATCCATTTCTAAGCTCCTGTGTTCTCTCCATTCCCACCAGGAGCCAAGGTTCCTATTCCTCATGCCTTCCTCAGTGCCTGTTACTGTGTCTCTTTGGTGATGTATCAAAACAAGGTGCAGTGGTGTCTCACTGGAGCCCAAATTTGCACTGTACTAAGGAGTAGTGGTGCTGAGCACCTTCCCACGTGCTGTTGGCACCTGTGTCTTTAAGGAAATGTCTGCTTCCTTTGCCTATACCGATTATTAGCCCTTTGGTTTTTGAGTTGAGGAGTTCTTACATATTTCAGACACATTCCTTATGATGCATGATTTGCAGATGTTTACTCCCATTCTGCAGTCTCCTTTCACTTGTCTTTTAAGGTTAATTTTGAGACAGTCTCACTGTGTAACCCAGGCTGTTTTGTGAGCCTACCTCAGCCTCCAAAGTGCTAAGATTATGAGCACATGCCACCATGCTGGCTTGTCTTTTCACGTTTTGGGGTGTCTTGAAGCATGGAAAGTTTTACAGTTCGATCAAGTTTGGTTTTTTGTTTGTTTGTTTTGTTGGGGGGTGCCTTGTGCTTTTGGTGCTGTATCTAAGGACCCATTGCCAAATTCAAGATCATAAAGGTTGGTTTCTGATTTGCTTCTAAAAATTGTATACTTTTAGCCTTTTTAATATTTAGGTTTTTTAAAATCTGTTTTGAGGTAGATTTCATATATGATGTGATGTAGGGATCTGCATTTTTTCTCTTGGAGAAGAAGTCATGTATACCAGCATCACTCTGGCATGGACTCAGCACCCCCTTGCAAATCAGTTGACTTAAATATTAAATATAGGTTTCTACACCAGTACCACACTGTCTTTATTTGTTGTGTTTTGAAGCCAAGAAATGCAAGACCTCTAGATTTGTTCTTTTCCTAACTTAGTTGTTTGATATTCTTTGAGACATTCAGTATGAATTTAGGGTGGCTTATTCTACTTCTGAAAAAATAGGTAACTGAACTCTTGATGGCAATCAGACTGAACCTATAGATTGTTCTTACACAATTCTCTTTGGTCTCAGTCAATTATACTATGAATTAGGCCTAATGTAAGGTGTTTAATGCAATGTCCATTCACTCATGATACCATTCTTTTGCTCATGGAACTATAGGGAGGCCTTGTGGATCATTCCACATGATTGGGCTGCTTCTGGACTGTGTCCTGTTAAAGTGGTATTAAGGTAGTCTATGCTTCTTTTCTTAACTGAATGATACTCTTTATTTTCGCTTTACGGTACGCCTTGTATCTTGTGTGTAAATCTTTCATTTTGCCGTACTTCAAGATTGTCTTTTCTTTTGCAGATCCTTATCTTTTCTGTATCAGTTTTAGAATCAGCTCATCAAACTATCATCCACACATGAGTTTGGAAAGAATTACTGTCTTGACATTCTTGGGTTTTTTCAGTTAGTTTTCATGTGTAATAGCAATTCTTAACCTGTGGGCTGCGACCCCTTTGAGAGTCAAAGGACCTTTTCACAGGGGTCACATATCAGATATCCTGTATATAATATATTTACATTAGGATTCATATCAGTAGCAAAATTACAAAGTAGGAGTGAAATAATTTTTTGGTTGGGGGGTTCAACACAGCATGAGGAACTGTATTAAAGGGTCACAGCATTACAAAAGTTGAGAACCACTGCTCTAAGATGTATGATTGTATGTACAGTACATAATGCACATTCACATATATATAGTAGAGTTTACATTGTATATGTTGTGTATAGTCTCTGTGTTTGTATATGTTTGTGTTAGCCTTCTCAGCAATGCTTCATGTATTTCTCTGCAGTATCTTAGAACTTTCTTTTCAGATGTATTCCAGATATTTTAGAAAATGCTAATTTTTTAAAGACAGAATCTCCTGTATCCCTGGCTGGCCTCAAACTTGTTATATAGCTGAGGATGACTTTGAATTTCTGATTTTCCTGCCTCCATCTCCTTAGTCTTGGGATTACAGGTTTGCACCATCACACCGGATTTATGTAGTACTGGGGATCAAATCCAGGGCCTCTTGCAGACTAGATAAGCACACTATCAACTGAGCTATAACCCCACGCCAAAATGCTATGTTTTTTAACTTCATTTCCTCATTTTAAGTTTTGTTTATTGCTGGCAAATAGAAAAGAATTGATTTCTGTATGTTGACCTTATCCTGCAACCTTGATAAATTGCCTTATTACTTCCTGTCATCTGCAAGTCATAGCAAGCTTACTCTTTCCTTCTGGTCTGAAGGTAGAACTTTAAAAGATTTTCTCCTTTTCTTGGACTGTTGCACTGTCTGTGCCTCAAGTACAGTCTGAGTAGAAATTACCACAGTGGGCAGCCATGGAGGGGTTGTCAGTATCTGACTGTCATGTGCTGAGCTACGGGTTCCTGCAGGTGCCGGGTCGGGTTTGTGTCTCGGGGTTGCTTAGGATATTTTTCAAGACTCCTATTTGACTTTCCTGATTGCTTAGTTGCAGTTCAGTTTCTGCCTCACCTGCTCCTCTTTATTGTTGTTAACTCTCTTGTTTTGGGCTAAAGTGCTCTCTTTTTTTCAGCTTCTTGAGGTAGGGGTTCAGGCTGTTGATTTGAAGTGCTTTTCTCTGGCCATCTTCTGAAGCTGTGCATGCTACTCTAGACACAGTTGATATTTTATATTTATTGTTATATAGCTCATGCTACTTTCTATTTCTGCTGTAATTGTTGGTGTTTTGACTTGAACCTTGGGTTTCAACGGTTGGGAACTTCCCAGCTGCTTAGCTGCCGTCCTGATACTGATATCTCGTTTGCTAGTGGTCATGGGTGTTTCGTAAGATTTCAGTTCATGTCATGTATTAGGACATGTCTTATGGCCCATGGTCCATTCTGGGAAGTTTTTCCTTGTGTATGGATGCAGTGTGTCTTGTTTTGGGTTTTGGTCATTGACTGTCTGCTCCCTATCTATCTGTTACCAAGGTGACCGACTCAGTTCTGCTGTCTGTCCTCACTGATATTAAAACTCCTTCCTCCTTTTTTGTGGGGGGGATTGGGGGGTGGGTTGGGAGGGGAAGGCTGCGGGGGCAGGAGGAGGGAAGAGGGGAAACTTTGTTATGTAAAATGAATGAAAAAAATTCTTAATAAAAATAAAATTAAAAAAAGAAAAAAAACTCCTTCCTCCTGCCAGTTCCTGATGTCCAGTCTCCACTCATGCTTGATGGTTTGTCTATTTCCCCTTTTACTATTACAAACTTTTACTTTTAATATAAGAAATATGTAAATATAGTCACATATTCTCCCATGTTGGAGAAAGATGTCTTTCAAGTCTTCTTGGTGTAGCATTAGCCCAATTCCACTTTCCTTTAGTGTTTGCTAAATCACTCTCCTGCATCCTTTGTGTTCAGAGGGCTGTTCCTGTGACTAATACCTCTTGCTCCTAATTGCTTTCTTCACTCTTGCCTTGGGTCTGCTCCCCTTTGTGCTACTGCTTTCAGAGCCATGTAGCACATCCACCTGTCCCACGGGTGGTGAAGCTCCTGGCATTTCCTTGCTGTCTGGATCATTCTCTCCCTTCCAAAGCTCTCTATGAGATTTTATGTAGTAGTGTGTTAATCCATGGTCTGTCTCCTTGCAGTTTTTAACTCTTAAGTAGTGTGCTAATCGGAATAATTGGAAATCAACCTCCACAGAATCCTCTGCCATGGCCATACTTCACCTGCAAAAGCCAAAGCTCTGGTGGCTTGTGTAGCTTACTGGGATCCCACACCCAGTGCCTTGGACTGGATTTGAACTTCTCATGCTCTGTGTGACAAGGGAATGATGACTAAATACACAAGCAGTTAGCTATTTATCTGCCATTCTCATTAGCTAAACTGTGAGCTTGAGATCAGGAAATGTGTTTTCTGCTTCAGGGTCTGGCACCGGGTACATGCTTAAGAAATGTCAAGGGAGTGAAGCAAATGAAGGTAACTGCCTAGTCAGGAAGGGAATCAGCCTTCCCTTCTTATAAACTATGAATTTGTTAAGCCCGTTGTCTTGGCCCCTCTCTCGCTTCCTCTCCCCACTTCTCTCTCTTGTTTTTCTCATTCTCAAGTCTGTAAAAGAGAATGCCTCTTGCATCCAGACCTAATAAATAGGTAAGTTAATTGAGCAAATGAGCAAGTTATTGGCCAAGCTCACTGAACACAACCAAGCCATGAACTGAGGATCTCCTCTGATGTGTTGGGTAGATCATGGTGCTTTATCCTTGTGGGCAACAAAAAACAGTTCTCCTGCCTTAGCCTCTTGAATACTGGGATTACGGATGTATACCACTACACCTGGCTCTTGCCTGGATCTTGAACTTTTGTAAAGGACATAAGTCTCCTCTGGAAGAATTGCTGCATCTACATTTCAGAAGCTCTTTGGCTCCAAGAGGCTTCTCATGGTTGCTTTTCTCCCTGTTACTTCTTGACCAAGTGAAAGCTTAGCTGGACCTTTTGTCTATGTTGCCCAATCCCTCTGGCTGCAGTACCATCTATGGATATCTGCCCTTTGACCTGACCAGGGATGCTGAGCTGCTGCTATCAGTTGAGATTCCTTAGTTGGAGACAGTAGAAACCATCTAGCTTAAATCATAGGATACTGGGGCTTCACAGCTGACAGGCAGCTGATGAATTGGCCTAAATGGAGTCTTCCCTAGAGTCTAGGAAGTGAGAGCTTCTGTCTTGCTGGCACACCCATTGGGTGGGACAGGAGGCCAGCATTTTAACCTCAAACACTTCAATTTACAGCAGCCCTCAAAGGTTCCTTGAGGCCTCTAGCAATAAAAGGAAGAGTGCTTAGCCTATGGAGTGTGTGGGTGACAGAGCCTTTTTTTTTCAGCCCCCAATCCCTATATTCAGGCCCTATCTGCCTTTCAGGAGAGACCGTCCTCAAATATCTCTAGCAACAAAGTCTTTTGTGTCCTGCTCAAGCCTCAGGAGCTTGCGCTGGTTTCTGTTTTTATTACTACTAGTTTTAGTTTGTGTGTAATGATTGTACACTACTTGTGACACGATGATGTCCTTCTATGGTCTCAGGCATGCATTGTTGATGTTCTTTACGTGTGACACATGGTGCTGTTCCTCCTTTGTCTCAGGCGTTGATAGTTTGCAGTCTTTGTCTTGATCAGTCCAGTTTGGAATTTATCAATTTCATTGATCTTTTCAAAGAACCAGCTTTGACTTCATTTTTCCCCATTTGGTTTATTCCTTTGTTTTCCACCCTTGTTTTTATTGCTTTTTACTTTAAATTTAATTCTTTGGTTTTTGTTTGGTTTTCTGAGCTTCCTAGAATGAATTCACAGGGTGTGGATTTGGTGCATTCTTTCTGTACCTGGGGCTCAACTGCATGCTCCCTCTAAGTACTTGCTACTGTGTTTTGCAAATCCTGCCTGTGTGTAGTTCAGGGCTAGCAAGTTTCAATAGGTGGCAAGTAGGACTTTCCTTTCTGGGATTGTTTTCTTAGTGTACCTCAGACTCAAATTCTGTATGTTTGGATTGATTTCTGAGTTCCTGGTATGCCACCAGATGAGACCTGTTCTCAGGTGGAACCCATAACAACAGTGAGCTCAACCAATGCTCTCCCTTTTTATTCATCAACTGTCCAACCTCTACCATCGTTAGGTCATTGTCCATGGTGTGGTCTTGCATTTTTTCCCCAAAATTTTATCATTTATTTTCTGCAAGAAATGTTATGGAGCAAATGTCTGTGTCTTTCCCAAACTCATAGATTGAAGTCCTAATTCCCAGTATGATGGTATGGAGAAGGGCCCTTGTCAGGTTGCAGGAGATTGGGACACTGGGCCCTGGGATCTCTTTTCTGCCTTCACAGGAAGAAAAGATTCCAGCACTGTCTCTTCATTTGAGGCTAGAGCAGAAGGTGGCTCTGTGCTCACCAGGATGCATTCTGTTTCTACACTGGCTGTGTTGACACCTTGATACTGGACTTGCAGCACCCAGATTGGGAGGAAGAAGTGTTCCCTGTCAAGCCACCCATTCTGCTGTGTTCATTTACAGCCAGAACAAAAAGTGAGGGTTAGTCAGATTGGGTCTGTGCTCCCAGTGAGAAGAGGGTCTCCTCGTTTGTGCTGGATCTTGGAGCCCTCTCTGATTCCTGTGCAGCCATATATACAGGCAGGGTTAGCTGGACTGCCTCCTTTCTCTCCTGTGTCTCCACTCACTTTCTTTGGTGAGGAAACACTTTTTTTCTGTCCTTCAGTTCCTCTCTGTAAAGGAGCCCTACCATGGCCACTGCTTAGCTCCAAGCTTCAGGACCTTGTCTTCGCCATACATTGTTCACATGGTCTTCTTGTCCTTGTCTCTCTTCGCTTAGTCATCTGCTCTTCATGTGGACAGAGACTGATCTCAGGAAAAGGTGTACTGAGTGTAAATAACAGCAAAACTGTGACTACCTCTCTATCATCTGGAGGATGGAGTCTGGATCCTGACCACATTATAGCACTCATGGCTTCTGGGCTTCTGCCCTGCTGCCCTCTCTAGCCCTGTTCATTCTCTGTGCTCTGCCTCACTGGTTCTGGGCTCCAGCCAAGCAACATATGCCTGTTTCTGCTGGGACCTGCCTGTGTTCTTGTATGCTGCTCCCGTTTCTCTGTCTGGTGGCCCTCCAGGCTTTAGCTAGACTTGAGCCTTGTACCCAGGTCTTCTTTGAGCCTTCCAAGCAGAGCCAGGCAGCCTCCTCAGATTCCTTTACAGTGACAGTTTCAGTGTTGGTTTGGTTAGTTTCATATCTACTTAGTTTAAGTGATAGTGGATACTATGTCTTATTCATCTCAGTGCCCTGGCACCCTACACAGGGCAGAGCTCAGTGGGCATGTTTTAAGTCACCAGACTTTTCTCCTGGGACCACAGTCAGACAGCTCTAGCATGGCACCTCATAGTATAGAATCCTTATGCTCGTTTACTGTTGGACTCAGTAAGTATACCCTGTGGCCAGCACACTGGGAAACTGATTCACACTGTATGTGTAGTCTTCCAATTCACTCTGAGTCTCCTCAGTAAAGGGGAAGCACTACTGAAGTCGAGGAAGATAAACCATTAGCAGTCTTTACTCCCCGTCCCTCTCATTGTAAAAGAAAGTATGTTTGGCTTAGTGTCTCAAAGGGAGGATGCCATGGAGCATGCACATAATTAACATACAATTTTTAAAAAGAGGTTTACAGGAAAGACATGGTTTACAGGGACATGGTACACCTAGGAGCAGAACCAGGATTTCCCTAGAAACAATGGCAAATCACCGCTCTCCTGCATGTGAACTTGTCTCCTTCCTTGGCCTAGAGGCAGGAAGATAGCTCTTTCTAGAAACTTGGTAGCCCACTTAAAGGTAGAAGTGCTTTTGCAGTTAAAGGTCTCTGTGTAGTCATTCTAAACAGTTTCTAAACAGTGCTTTGTGCAGCAGCAACTTTGTAAGAACAGTTTGCACCATTCTCTCTCTCTCTCTCTCTCTCTCTCTCTCTCTCTCTCTCTCTCTCTCTCTCTCTCCCTCTCTCCTCCTTTCCCCTCCCTCTGTGTACACGCATGCACTCCTGGGGGGTGCATTCTTTGATGATGGTGAGTATAGGCTTCACACCCATGCCAGCCTGGGTCCTTATCCAGCCTAGCCACCTGACAGCTGTGCAGTCTGGGCCCAAGGTCCTTACTTGGCACCTGCTGGATGGACAGTAGCTGTCAAAATGATGAGTATTGCTTGTTTAAGAATAAAGATCTGACCTCCCAATACAATTTGTGAAGATTACAGCACAGCATTAGGTGGCCTGAGCTAATATCATTGCTTTGTGACCATTCTGTCTGAGAATGGACTAATTAGTGCAACTTGAAGATCTAAATCTGCTCAACACATCTGTGTGGTGTGTTACCTGCCAGGCCCCATGCCAAGTGTGGGAGGTCAGGCAGAAGTGACTGAAGGTTCTTGCAAAGCACCTGGATTTCAGGGAGATCAATAGCTATAGATGAATTAGTGTAATAATAATTAGAATAATTATAAAAGATACTCAAGTGCTATAGGAGTACAGATGGGAGATACAATTCTGTTCAGATGGAGAGAAAATAAAAAATAATGTCATGCATCTTAATTGCAGTCATAGAAACCAGCTTGGTCCATCTTGAACACAAAAGGAGTCAATTGGAAGGGTGCAGGGCCTCACCAGTGGGTGTAGGGCTGTGGGGCCACACTTGGAAAGTGAGCATCTCACCCTGGCAGTTGGGTTCTCGTGCTGCCTCTGTTGCTTTTGTTATGACCATTGGCTCTGTCAAGTCATTTTCCATCAGTCCCTCCATCCTGCTCATTTTCAGCATATAGTTTTGTGGGATAATGACTATCTGGGCCATGTCTGGTGTTTCCTCCTGACCACTCCATGGCAGAGGACATGCACAGATCTGGCCCCCTTCTCAAATAGAGCATTTCCTTCTCTTAAAAATGCCAGCAATGCAGTTTACTAGAGTATGCAAGAAAGCTTGATTGGGTCCTGGACAATTGAAAAAATAGCAGAAAATAGCAGAGCATTTGAACAGAGCCCTGAAAAGTCTCTAGGCAGCAGGCAGGAAGATGTAGGAAAAAAGGTATTTGAGGCAAAGAACAGAAGGAGCAGAAAGCAAGCACCATGAAAACTCTGGTGTCCGTGGGCAGCAAGAACTCTGGTGTGCAAAGGACGGTATTTTGTAGCTGACAAAGGCTTGGTCAAAGTGATACTCAATTTCTGATGCATGTTCTTACAGAAAAGAGCCCAGGCATGGAATCTAGGTGGATCCATTGTGATACATTTTCTGATTAGCTTCTGGGTCCCTAATGGGATAGCTTTCCTAATGGCTAAGAAGATGATGCCCCATGTTCAATCTGTGCAGGGGAAACTCCATGTTCATCAGCACTGTCTCAGCCCAGACTGTGGACAGTGCTGTCCACATAGCTCCTGATTTCCTTAGGAGATAGGAGACAGCTGCCCTCCTCCTTGTCATCTTTATGAGCTGAGGGTGGCTAGGGGCCAGGTGACCTTTCTCTGGTCAACTGCAGGTTGCTTCTCTGACTCTCTTAATCTCAGAGCACTCTAAAGACCCTTCCTAACTTAGTAACTTACAAAACCCCCAGGTCTGAAATTACACTGAGTGTGGGCCAGGGCTTGCTTTGGAGGTCTGGGCCTGGAGCAGTGGTTCTCAACCTATGGGTTTCGACCCCTCTGGAGGTTAAATAACCCTTGCACGGGGGTTGAAGATCAGATATCCTGCATATCAGATATTTACATACAATTCATAACAGTAGCAGAATTACAGTTATGAAGTAGCCATGAAATTAATTTTATGGTGGGGGGGCGGTCACCACAACATGAGAAACTGTATTAAAGGGTCACTGCAGCAGGAAGATTGAGAACCACTGGCTTAGAGAAATCCATGGCTGGCTATGAACATCCTTTTGATCAGGAGCCGGACCTCTCTCTCAGCCCTTGTTCTCTGTAACGAGCTGTGATTGTCACACTGTCACATTAAGCAACTTTTCTGAACCCATATTCCTTAGAGCTGCAAAGTGAAGCAGCAGGCCCCTAAGTTGAATACTGCATCCATTTCCTCCCTCCCCAACCACCTTTCCAGCCTGCAGATTCGAGTCCACCCATGAGCTCTGCTCTGCCCAACTCTGGCTTGTTTCAAGTGGCACATTGTACAGCGCACTCAGAGACAGCCCCTGCCTCCCTCACAGGCAGGGATTTTATTCTCCATCATTACTTTTTAAAAGGTGTTCAGCTAGAAAATTGCATATTATTTCCTCTGTAAAGGTTTCTCCTTGCCGCCTTTGTGCAGCTACAGCTGTCATAACCACAGTTGATATTTTGTGTGCCTGTACATGCAAGTGCCTGGCGTGGAGAGAGATAATCAGGCCATCCTCTTGGCCAGCCGCCTTCCAGTTTGGCTTTTATGAGCTGGATTTAAGAAATAAATAAGTCAGATCATATCACTCTGCTGCTCTTACCTCACAGAAGTCAGCATGAACCTTTCACTATAGCCTGCTGGCCCTGCACCTCTGAGCATCGGCCTGGTTTTCATGCATTTGCCTCTCTCCCCTTCTCAGTCATGTGCCGTTGTGTTTGTTATATTCTTGCTTCTATCCCTTGGATGTGCCAGTGCTTGTTTCCACTCAGAGGCCTCTGCATTTTCTGCTAGGGCTATCCCTACCTAGATCTGTCCTTATCCACTGTTCATCTTCTGCCACTCCTTGTCTTTCTCAGTTTGGCATGGTGCTCAGCTCTGAGAGCAGTCTGGGACCACAGGCATTCAGTAAGGTATCCCAGCTCTGAGAGCAGCCAGACACCACAGACACTTAGTGCATTTTTGTTCCAGACTGACAGAGCAACAAAAGCATAAAGTAGCATCAGGACTTGGCTGTCAGGAGAGAGGGTATTGCAGGTAGGTGCAGATAGGTTTCTGCAGACAAGGTCTATGCTGCTTTGTGCTGCTCCTTCTTTGCTCTAAGAAATATACTCTGAGGACACGGGTATGGGAAGGCAATACACCAAAGATGAAGGTGGGAAGCACTGTGGTTATGGCAGGAACAGGCTGGGTGCAGTGCCAGCAGTCCCACATCCAGGAGAAATGGCTAGCATTTGGGGCTTTCACAGTGTGAGAGGTCCTGTGTAGCTGTCATTCTGTGCAAACCTGGGCTTTCTCCTAGCCTGTGGCAAATGGGTTTGTACCAAAGGAGTGCTGTGCTTGTTTCCAACCATGTAGTTTCCCTTCCTAAGACTTGATGAGACTGTAGAGTGATGAGTGGCTTCTTACCATAGTCTTGCTTGAAAAATTATACCAGGTGGACCTTTTTCAGAAGATGGAACCAATTACATAACAGTTTAGCCATGCAGTCTTGCTGATCATGAGGGCCTTGAGTGAGGTAAACACCTTTTCAGTTGCCTTTAAAAATGTAATTATCAATAGTTAACCACTGACTGGCCTCTGTGAATTAAAGGAATGTGTGAGTGTTTGTAAACTGTTAATCAGTGACCACTACTACTTTGTTCCTTCCCAGTTCCCAGTAATGACCAATACTAAAGTGTCATTAAGAGAAAGAAGGTGCCAGTAGGGGTACACACTGCATAGAATGTGTCAGACACAGCTGTCTCTGGAGCTTTCTGTTATCTTCTTCCAGTGGTTTTCTTTTTTGCTTCCATGGGCCACATGGAAGATACCATGTTCTGGCTGTAGTCCCTCATAGCTGAAGCCTCCTTTCTCCTGTCTCCAACATGGACAGTGAATGCCCAGTCTGGATGGAAGTGGAGATGTACCCTTAGCATGGCAGCCTGTGAATGGAGTTTTTGGAAGGACACAGCATGAGAAGACACAGTCTGCAAATGAGACCCATTTTCATGTCACATTCTCTGATAATAAAAGGAAATGGGGGCTATGATAGCTCAGCAGATGGTCTTGTAATAGCATGTTTTCTCAAAGTCTTCTGTAAGGCATCGGTGAATCTCAGGAATGTACATGGAGTAATGAGGAACACAAGACATGGCTTTGTGTGTCCCTCTCAGCAGAACCTATATGAACTGACTCCTTCCTGGCTCAGGTACATGGTTTTGGAAGATGAAAGATGTCATTCTAGAAAAGTGGCCTGTCCTGTTGCTTTATAGACTCTGGGCAATTGACACTTTGACCAGTGTTGTCAAGCAACAAGCTTCTCCTTGGCCCCTGCCTGTTCCATTGGGGTTCGCTTTGGCCAGGGCATCTGATAATCCATGAAAGAGGATCTGCAGCTCTGTAGCCCTTTCCTGAACAGTGCTGACCCACAGAATGGGCTCACTGCCCCAGATGGGATGGAAAGGCAAGAAGGAAGGGAGGACCGGATCCTGGAAGGTGGTGTCTCTTCAGATCCAGAGCAGGCAAGCCCAGGACCCTGGCACTAGAGCATAAATGTACCAGTCTCCCACAACAGCACTACAAGGAACGGAAGGGACTTGGAGCAAAGCAGTACCCCATTCAGTGCTCATGACAAGTCACTGAGCCCTCTCCCTCACTACTCATGTCTTCCCCACATCAGCTTCTCAGCAGTGCTGTATTCCTTCTGTCCTCTCACCACACACTGGCTGTGTGGACTGAGAAGACAGTATAAGGACCTCAATGGTAGGGAAGATACTGTCAGGGAAGCAGGCAGACAGAGCCACATTCCTTCTTTGTAGCTTATCTCTGAGCAGACACAAGAGCACATGCAGTGATGTCAATCCTGGCAGTAATCTGGCAGTTATGCATGTTTCTGAGCCAGCTTTGTGACTGTGGTGATGATGTGAGGGCCACTTAGGAGAGGAAGGCTGCCTGTGGCATTCGTCATTACAGTATGGGCAGGTGTGCCTTCCCACATCAGGCTAGAAACCCAGGGCCTTGTTGTGTTCTGCATCCCAGGACAACAGCAGGGGTGGCTGCTGCTGCTGCTGCTTTGGTGGTGGCTGCTGATCCCTCCTCCTTTTCTTTGTCTTCCTCTTCTTCCTCTTGTCTTCCTCTTCTTTGTTCATCTTGCTTCTTGCCACTTTCTTCTTCTGTATCCCCAGCTGACGTAGAACTCACCCTGGAGTTCAACTGAAACCTGTGGTGACCCTTTTGACACTGCTTCTGTTGTGAAGATGTGCTACCATGCCTTACAGATTGGGCTTTCCTTCTTATTCTCTTGGAGTGCTGGTCTCTTGGCTGCTGGCTTTTCTTGGATGTTTTAGGGACTGTATTCCAATATGATCCATTTCCTTGGTGATCCACTATTGCTAATGATGTTTTTGAGACAGAGTTGCATAGCTAAGACCAGTCTCGAACTCATGGTCATCCTGCTTTAGGATCCCAAGTGCTGGGATTACAAGTATGCACCACCAGGCCTGGCTATTTTAACATCTTTATTGAAATAAAATTTATATGCCATGAAATCATCCAGATAAAGCACTCTGTTCCATGCTTATTAGTGTATTTGCTGAAGTATACTAGCCATCACCACATTGAAGCCTAGAGCATTTATCATTCCCAGAAAAAGATTCTTTTGACCCTAGAAGTCACATCATAGCCCAGCTGCTGACAAATACTTACCTGCTTCCTACCTCTGTGTTTGCCTGGCAGGAACCCCCACCTGAGCATGGTCATGTAGTGTGTGATCATTTATATCTGCCCCCCCCTTCCTCTCTTACTCTCTCGCCTTTGAGAGTTTTGTGCCATGTGTTTTATATATTTACTATCCCTCTTTGATCTATCTCCATTCCTACCCACCCACCCAACTTTGTATTGTTTTTTTTTTCACGCATCAAGTCCAGTTTATGCTGCCCATATATTTTTGGATATATGGCCTTCCACTGAAGAGTGGTTGACTTACCAGTGTCTACACACTTAAAGAAAACCAACTCTTCCTCTCCCAACAGCTATTAGTTGCCAGTAGCTCCTCAATGAGAGTGAGACTTCATACCCAACTTCCCCTCCATCCTCCATTCTGGGATTTGGCCTGGCTTGAGCTTGCACAGGTCTTGTACGTGTTGTCACAACTGCTGTGAGGTCATATATGCAGCTGTTCTGCTGTATCTGGAAGACACTGTTTCTCATAGTTGTCTACTACCTCTGGCTTTTATAGTCTTTGTGCTCCCTCCTATGCCGTGATCCCTGAGAACTGGAAAGAGGGAAGGAATGTGATATAGATGTCCCATTTGATGATGAGCCTCCAGCAATCTCTCATTCTCTGAACCTTGCCAAGTATGGGTCCATGTTAATTGGCATCTACTGCAGAAAGGAGCTTCTCTGATGAGGGCTGAGAGGTACACTAGTCTATGAGTATTACAATAAACCATACGAGTCAGTTTACTACTCTGTCCATTTAGCAGAATAATAGTAGTAGGCTCTCCTATAGGGCCTCTGACCTGTCTAAGCATGGGTTCTTGTCCTGATAATGGTGCCCACATAGGGGTTTCGTCTTGCAGAGCGGGGCTCAAAACCAGTCAGAAAGTGGTTGATTATTCCCATGATGTCTGTGCCACTATTGCACCAGTGGGCGTGTCTTGCCAGGCCAGTCATTATCGTAGCTCATAGGGTTCCCAGGTGGGTAGGGTTGTGATTACTTTTCTTCTCTGGTAGCATGTAGCATGAATAGCACCTTCCAGTACTGTGAAAGGTAGTCAGTGGGTATGAAGCTTCCAGGTCAGTACCCACTCTATTTTTCCATGTTCTATGACTCAAATGTGTGGTGTCTTCAGCAGAGGGATCTTGCTGCCAAGTAACTAATGCTATTGGTATAGTTTGGGGTCTATGGGACCTCACTGGTCAACAACTCCTAAAGGGGTAACCCATTCCTGGCACTGAGATTTTTATTTGTTAACCCATGGCTTGTTTTTTACTGTGTAGTTTTCAAGGTTCATTGTATTGCTGTGTGTATCAGGACTTTCTTTCTTTCTTTGGACAAATTGTATCCCATTGTATAGAAGTTCTGCATTTGAAATCCATTAATTAGTAGATGGCATTGGGTGGCTAGATATAGGGAAAGAGAAGGGGATTGCTTCTGAAGGCGTAATTATTATATGCAAACTGTATATTGATGCTTAAAGTGGAAGAATGTGTTTTAAAAGCCCGTGACAGTTCTACAGGAGGTACCTGGAGGGAGGTAGTCAGAAAGTAAAGGTAGCTACACTACAGGCACTGACACTACTTCCACGGCCACCTTTGTGCTGGAGCCTTAGTGGAGATGATCTCAGATCATCTCAAAATTCTATTTGTCTTTGAGATTTGGCTTTTTACATTGAAAGCCGGTTACCCATTGCAGTGGTAGATAGACATGCCTTTTTTGCTGATTGAATATTTAATAATAACACTTTTATTATCATGAAGACAATTCTTGGCTGACATTTAACTTGAAAGTAGTACATTGAATCAGATACTATGTTGGTGCTTTATATGCACACTGCTAATTAACCTCACTGCAGCCTCATGAGACAGAGCTGCTGTCAGTCTCCTTGGTGCAGAAATTAAGAAACTGAGGCTTAGAGAAGCTGGCCATGGACACTCAAGCAGAAGACAGATTCAGGTCAGGTTTTTCTGACTGCAGAGCCTGCTCTCTGGAGCCCTTTGGTACACTAGTGAATACTCTGACAGTTGTAAAGAAGAGACTTTAGGGACTGTAATCTAGATGTCTTATCATTTACTTTCTGCTTGTGTCCTGGAGATTGTGAGCAACATACATTTTGGGGCCTATCTCAAAACCTGCTGGTTCAGGGGCTGCCCTTTATCAAAAGCCTAGGTAACTCAAGTGCACATAAGTGTTTGAGACACACTGTTGAAATCCATGTTATGCATGGCATCCAACTCGAGGGTCAGTGGTTTTCTTTTATGTAAACACATCTCAAGATAGGCTGACTGCTTAAAGTTGGTTGCCTAGGAGTCAGGATCCTGTCTTCATAGCCCTACATCTGTGCCACCTGCACCAAATTACTTAATCTGAGTCTTATTTAATTCATATATTAAATGAGGAATTTGTTTAAATCTTAATTTTTACTAAATAAACATGTTTAAAGCTGTGAATTTACCTCTTAGATTCATTTGCTTGGCTGTGCACTTTCTTTTTGGGAGGGAGCACATTTTGAGTCAGGGTTTCTCTGTATAACAGCCCTAGCTGTCCTGGAACCCACTTTGTAAAACTAGCTGACTTTGAACTCACAGAGATCCGCCTGCCTCTGTCTCCTGAGTGTTGGGATTAAAGGCATGGCCACTATGCCTGGCTTGGCTGTGGTTTTAAATATAACATTTTTATCCCTTTTACAAAATTTCAGAGTTTTGTTTGATGAATAATTATGCATATTTATGGAGAACAATGGTAATTTGATTCATGTATATAATGTCTAGTAATTGAAATTTCTGTTATATGTTTTCAGTTCCCAAAACTTGCTGAGAGGGCCTGGAGAAAAAGAAAGGAAAACCTAACTGGCAAGGCAGTGACTGAGGCATATGCCTGTGGCTACAAAGCTCAGGCAAGCAGCTTTTTCATGAATTCGTGCCCCAAAAGATGGACGCCAGATGAAGTGTGATTCTAATTAGTGTTAACAATAAAAACCCGGAGTCAGATATTGAGGATGAAAGCTGAAAAATCAGAGAAGCAGAGCAGCAGCCACTAGAGACTTCTTACCTCCATGAATCCTCAGGCTGAAAAGGCCTGAGATCCTGTTTCCACCAACCTTATATTCCTGTCTCCACCTCCAGAGTGTTGGGATTATAGGCGTGAACCTCTCAAGTGCTGGGATTAAAGGTGTGTGCCACCACCACCTGGCCTCTGTGGTTAACTAGTGGCTGGCTCTGCCCTCTGATCTCCAGGCAACCTTTATTTGTTAGAACACAAACAAAATATCATTCAACAGTTATTTAGTAGGGTGCATTACTAAAACTGACTTTTAGCCATCCTTTTCACTGCATTGAGCAGTTATTTTGTGTTGTACCTAAAGGAGTGATGAGTTTTTACTGCTGTCAGATCAACTAAGGAAAGTGTTCAGCTAGGGGATTTGGGGGTGGGGCTTCTAGAAATGTGTCTATTCCTCAGTCTTACTTGTTTTATTAATCAAACATTCTAAACCCTTCCTCATTTATCTTCTTTTATCTTGGGAGAAAGTGTGTCACCAAGCCAGTGTCACATGCTTTTCATGTGTCTTCAAAATGATCACATTTTGGTAAACTGTGCTGGTTGATTTTTTTTCCAGAGAAAACTTTTATTCTTTTTATTTCACATGAAGAAACAAAGATGGCTTTCCTCTTAAAAACTTTCCCAATTTTTGAGGTGAGCTTTTGCTGTTTGGAGGGGTAGGAAAAGGGAGGGATGGAGAGGTGGACCAGTTGACTGAATCTCTATTGTGGACTTCTAGCTGGCCTTAATCATTGGATCCGAATACAAATATTCAAAAGGCACACACATACATATACATGTGCACAAAATTATATGCACACATGTAAGCAGTAGTACACATACAACCCTACTCTTCTGACAGCCTAAAGGCTAGCTTACTGCTCTGCTCTTCATTCTCCACAGCAGGACATGAGAAAGGCTTCTTGCCTCCTGACCTCTCCTGCAGGTTGACCCAGGAAAAACCTCCATCCTCACTTAGTCAACTCTTTGGTTGACAAAGTCAAAGCTTTGTCTCTTTGGTTGTCACCTACCCTCTCTCTAGATACGTTTGGCTAAAGGTATTGGACCTTTCTGGTAAATGTCAGAAAAACCTGCTTCTCACACAAGAATGCAAAAATGTATACCTCCATTACAAACTATTTTGTACTAGGAGATGCAGAGAAGAAATTCTGGGGATGGGAGAGAAATATAAGGCTGGTAGTTAGGGATTTATTCTAGACAGCACTTATTTTCCACCCTCCAAAACATGATTAACCAAAGTGATAACATTCGGGAGAACTAATGTGTTCTGAATTTTTTTCTTTCTTTTTCCTCTTCTAAAAAAAAAAAAAATCTCTTTATTATACCCAAATCTTCACTTTAGCTCTCTTCCCCCCAACTAGCTATGTTTTCCTATTTTTCTTTTATGAAAAATAGATTTTTCATACAATATATTTTTATTATGATTTCTTTTCCCAGATTCTTATCAGCTCCTCTCCCAATTACATCCACAACCTGTCCTCTCTCTTGTTAGAAAACAAATAGGCATCTGAAAAATAATAAAATTAGTAGATAAAACACAAACTAACCAACCAGAGTAGGACAAAACAACCAAACAAGAAAAAGAGCCAAAGAAAAAGCACAGGAAACACATATAGATGCAGAAATACACACACATCTCTCTCTCTCTCTCTCTCTCTCTCTCTCTCTCTCTCTCTCACACACACACACACACACACACACACACACACACACACACACACACACACAGAAATCCTATAAAAACAGAAAACTGGAAATCATAATCTATATGCAAGGTAATAAATAAATAAATAAATAAGCAAGCCCTGACAAAACATGAGACAAAGAACTTCCAAAAATGATATTGAATTCATTTTGTGATGGCTGTTTATTGCTGTACATGGGGCCTGCCTTTAAGAGTAGTTTGTATACCCAGTGAGACTCCCTTGAGAAAACTAAGTTTTCATTTGCAAGCAGTTATCAAATGGGGATAGCTTCTGAGTTAGGGATAGGGCTTATGTCCACTTCACTCTCAGTCCTAGGAACCGCATCTGGCCCAGATCAGTGTAGCCCTGTATATGCTATAGTCTCTGTGAGTTCATATGGTTTGGGTCCTTCTGTGCTTAGAAGGCCTTGTTTCCTTGGTATCCTCCATCTCCTCTGGCTCTTACAGTCAGTCTTTCCACCTTCTCTTCCATAGGGTTTCCTGGGTAGAATTTTGATGGAAACATCCCATTTTGGATGGAGTGTTCCAAGGTCTCTCATTCTCTGCACATAGTCCTGTTGTGGGTTTCTGTATTTGTTCCTACCTACTGCAGGAGGAAGCTTCTCTATTGATGGCTGAGCAAGGCACTGATCTATGAGTATAGCAGAATGTTGTTAGGAGTCATTTTATTGCTATTTCCTTAGCAGAAATGTAGTATTTTGTTTTCCCTAGGGCCCTGGTCTTTCTAGTCTCAGGTTCTTGACCACCCAAGCAGTGTCAGGGATGGGTTCCATATCATGGGAGTAGGCCTTAAATCCAGTCAGATATGGGTTGGTTACTCCCACAAGCTTTGGGTCACTATTACACTAGCACATACTGCAGGTAGGTCATTATTATAGGCCTAAGGGTTTGTACCTGGGTTGGTGTTTACCTTCTCCTTTGGTAAAATACAGAGTACCTTCCAGTACTATGATCACTAGTCAGTATGGGTGAAGGCTTTAGGTAGGCATCAGCTCGACTTCTCTGTGGTCAATAAGTTGTGTAGGTGTCTTCAGCAATAGGGCCTTACCATTAGTTTGTGGAGAACAACAAATAGCTTTGGCAATAACCTGGGTTGTTTGAGGTTTCCCATGAGGCCCCCTTTGGCCAATGACTGGATTAGATGTAATCCAGCTTCCTGTTCTCAGAACTGGAAGCTTCATTTGGTGAGTAGAGATGTCCATTTGGGGGCTCTATCCCCACCATTTCTTAGCAATTCCATTTAGATCTCCTTCATACATGTTTATATTTTAGAAAGCATCTACTGTATTATGTTTCCATATAACCACTCAAAAAGTACTTAGTTTTGGCGGCCCTTCCTCTTATCCCCTCTTTCCTCTCCTCCCAATTGATTCTCCTGTTCCAGTCCTACCCCACCCCATCTGTAGTGGTTTGAAAGAAAATGGCCCTCAAAGGGAGTGGCACTCTTAGGAGGTATGGCTTTGTTGCAGTGAGTGTGGCTTTGTTGGAGCAGGTGTGTCACTGTGGAGGCAGGCTTTGAGGTCTCATATATGCTCAAGCCACACCCAGTGTCTCAGTCCACTTCCTGTTGCCTTCTGACCAAGATGTAGCCAGTATAATGCCTGTCTGCATGCTGCCATGTCCTCCCATGATAAAAATGGAATAAACATCTGAAAATGTAAGCCATCCCAATTAAATGTTTTTCTTCATGAGAGTTGCTGTGGTCATGGTATCTCTTCACAGAAATAAAAACCCTAACTAAGACGCCATACATCCATAATTGTTCATTCTGTTTCCCCTTCCTAGGGAGATCCATCCTTTTGCCCTAGTCCCTTTCTCTATAACTAACCTGTGTGGTTATATGGATTGTAGCCTGTTTACTGAACAAAGACTTAACAGCTAACATCCTCATATAAGTGAACATGTACCATATTTGTCACAGCTAGGCTCATGGTCCCTGTGCTAAAGCAAAGTAAGTCCCCAGTTGATTTACACACACACACACACACACACACACACACACACACACACACACACATACACACACACACACTGAAGTAACCTTGCACTCCTGCTACAAGGCCCAGGTCATGGGGTGTTATCTTGTATTTCATTTTTAATCTGAGTAGTACTGATTTGCCAACTCATTGTTGTTTGGGATTTTCCCCCACACTTTTCTTGGATGTTTGGTCTGTAAGTGTCTTGTCATGTTCTTGTCTGGTTTCATATCACAATTACAGTGGCTTCTCAAAGGCTAGTAATCATTCCTTCTCTGCTGAAAGAACTTGCCTAGTCCTGACACTTCTCCCTTAAGAACCTAGTACAGATGGTCAGTGGGAAACCTTTCAGATGAACTTGATTTTTTAGAATTCCAGGAAAATGGCTTGTTTTAGATGATCAGGTGCACAGTGTTTATATTTCTGTCATTATTTTAATCACATTGTGTTGTTTGTGAGTTTGTCAGTGAGCTTCCTGGTTTTGGTTTTTCACACATCTAGAGGTGTCCACCCTTTGTTCTCAGGTACTCAGATGTTTTCCTGCTACCTCTGCCTCCCAGGAACTCCATCCACGTGAATATTGAGCACTGAGCACCCACTGGTGCAGATATCTGTAGTGTGAGGCAGAGTGTCAGTCCAGTCGTGTGACCCTGCTTATACCTTCCTGTCCTTCTTGAGAAGTCTACTTGTTCCATCAGCATTTCCAGGGTAGAGTATTCAATTGCAGAATTATTTGTGTTCTACATTTGCCTGTCAGCTTTGCTTTGTGTACTTAGTTTATTAAATGTATGTACATTTAGGGTTGTTATTTCTCTGGGAATACTGATCTGCTTTTTTGGGAACTGCCATTCCTAATATCTGGTAACATTTTCAATCCCAGGCTTTCTTGTCTGACGTTAGCACAGCCACACTGGCTTTCCTCCACTAGAGAGGTGCTCGGTGTACCTTCCTTTATCTTTTTTAGAACCTTTTTATTTGTATCCAGAGCATGTTGTTAGGACTTTGCTTTTTCATTAGGGAGCAAAATAATGTGGCCCCTTAAGATCTTTAGAATCTGTGACTGTATCCCTTATGCAAAAGGACTCTTCAGGTATGATCAAATTAAGGACATCATGAGATACAGAGGTTGTCCTTTATTGTCCAGATGGCCTCAGGGTAACTGAAGGATCCTTTGAAGAAAAGAAGGAAGAAAATGAGAAAAGTTGTAAGGAGCGATGAGGTCACGCTCAAGGTACAGTTAGGAGCCAAGAGAAGAGTACAGCCCCTAGACCCTAAAATCCATTAGGAACCAGAGACAATAAGGAAAAAATTCTTCCCAGAAGGCCACATCCCTGAGAACATCATGGATTTAGCCAGGTAGTCCCCTCTGAAACATCTGCTTCTAAACCTATAGGATACACATCCTTCATGTGCTTTAGGCCTCAATGGCTTGTTTATTTTGTTGTTGTTGTTGTCTTAGATTTCTTATAACAGCATTACAAAATGAGTGCAAGAGTCCCATCCCTCTCTGAAAGAATCAATTTATTTGTAAATCTGTGACATTTGTTTGTTTTTATTTGGTTACCATTTTAGGACTGCTATATAAATTCCATTCTTCTCTCTCTCTCTCTCTCTCTCTCCCTTTCTCTCTCAACTTTGTGACTGTCTGCTTTCAAGAATATTCTGTTTCTTCAGGACTTATTAAATTTACAAAAAAATTTGCTTGGAGTTTTTCTGTACATCTCAGATTTGTATTTGGAGATAACCCACCCCACTCCCAGCCTTGGTCTCTGTGCTTACTTGCGTTCAAGCTCTGGAGTGCTCTGTTCCACTGTGTTGATCACTTTTATATCTCTCTGGTTAATATTTTTTAAGTATTTTACTTCGTTTTTATATATTTTTTAGTTTTTTTTTTTTTTTTTTTTTTTTGGTTTTTCAAGACAGGGTTTCTCTGTGTAGCTTTGTGCCTTTCCTGGAACTCACTTGGTAGCCCAGGCTGGCCTCGAACTCATAGAGATCCGCCTGGCTCTGGCTCCCGAGTGCTGGGATTAAAGGCGTGCGCCACCACCGCCCGGCTATTTTTTAGTTTTTAAAAATTAATTCTTTCATAATTTCACACAATGTATTTTGATAATATTACCCCTCCCCCAACTCCTCTCAGCTCCACCTCTTACTCCCTACCTACCTAACTTTGTCTCATTTTATTTTTAAAATTCATCAAGTTCAATTTGTGTTGCCCATATAGTCTTAGGGTTTTGGCTATCCACTAGAGTGTGGTCAACCTACTAGGGGCCACATCCTTAAAGAAAACATACTGTTCCTCTCCTAGCTGCCAGCAGTTGCCAAAAGCTCCTTAGTTAGAGGTGGGACTTTGTGTTCCCCTCCATCCTCCATTCTGGGATTTGGCCTGGCTTGAGCTTGCACAGGTCTTGTTCCTGTTGTCACAACTGCTGTGAGGTCATATATGCAGCTGTTCTGCTGTGTCTGGAAGACACTGTTTCTCATAGTTGTCTACTACCTCTGGCTTTTATAGTCTTTGTGCTCCTTCCTATGCCGTGATCCCTGAGAACTGGAAAGAGGGAAGGAATGTGATATAGATGTCCCATTTGATGATGAGCCTCCAGCAATCTCTCATTCTCTGAACCTTGCCAAGTATGGGTCCATGTTAATTGGCATCTACTGCAGAAAGGAGCTTCTCTGATGAGGGCTGAGAGGTACACTAGTCTATGAGTATTACAATAAACCATACGAGTCAGTTTACTACTCTGTCCATTTAGCAGAATAATAGTAGTAGGCTCTCCTATAGGGCCTCTGACCTGTCTAAGCATGGGTTCTTGTCCTGATAATGGTGCCCACATAGGGGTTTCGTCTTGCAGAGCGGGGCTCAAAACCAGTCAGAAAGTGGTTGATTATTCCCATGATGTCTGTGCCACTATTGCACCAGTGGGCGTGTCTTGCCAGGCCAGTCATTATCGTAGCTCATAGGGTTCCCAGGTGGGTAGGGTTGTGATTACTTTTCTTCTCTGGTAGCATGTAGCATGAATAGCACCTTCCAGTACTGTGAAAGGTAGTCAGTGGGTATGAAGCTTCCAGGTCAGTACCCACTCTATTTTTCCATGTTCTATGACTCAAATGTGTGGTGTCTTCAGCAGAGGGATCTTGCTGCCAAGTAACTAATGCTATTGGTATAGTTTGGGGTCTATGGGACCTCACTGGTCAACAACTCCTAAAGGGGTAACCCATTCCTGGCACTGAGATTTTTATTTTGTTAGGCTTTGGTGTCTAGTAGGAGCATTTTTTTTCTCATCATATGAAAGCTCTTTTAAAGTACTTTTTCTAGTGTGTTTGGGTGTTTCATCTGCATATGTGTATGTGCACCATGTGAATGCAGAGCCCACAGAGACCAGAAGAGGGCATTGGCTCCCTTGGAACTAGAGTTACCAACGGTTGTGACCAAACACCATATGGGTGGTGAGAATTGAACTAGGTCTTCTTGAAGAGCATCCTCTTAACTGCTGAGCTGTCTCTTCAGTCCCCATTTAAAGTCTTCTTTTTATATATGTATGTGTCTATAGTTTACAAACTTTGCAGCAAGTTTTCATATGGCTTTTCAAAAGCTCTTTAGTGTTAGTTATCCCTGCCCTTATTTCTTCCTTTATCCTGCCTTCCTTCCCCACCCCACTTAACCCTTCCTGTTTCATTATTCATCTTTAACCTTTTCTACCACCGTGTTCTGTATCCTTTACTCTTAGTCCCCACTCCCCAATGGCCCATTACTAATTTCCTGACCTCCATGGGTGTTCTTAATAAAAGATAATACCTAAAAATTAAAAGCTAACAAGCACAAATAAGAGAAAACATGTGCCATTTGTCTTTCTGTGACTGAGTTACCTCACTCAGAATAATTTTTTTCTAGTTCTATTCACTTTGAAATTCTGTAATTTCATTTTTCTTCATAATAATCCATTGTGTAAATGTAACACATTTTCACTATCCATTCATTAGTTGATGGACATCTAGGCTGTTTCAACTTCCTGGCTATTGTGTCTAGAGCAATTAGGAGTAAGAATAAGTTAGGAGAGACAGGAGTGAAAGAGCTAGGGATACCCTGTGTTTGCACCCAATGCCAGAATATGGAATTTTAAAATATGTCCTTATGATCCTCTGAAGTTCCTCAATGACTGTTATAATGTCTCCATTTTACTAATTTTATTATTCTGGATTCTCTCTCTTTTGGTTAATTTAGGTTTGTCAATATTGTTAATCTTTCAAACTCTTCATTAATTCTTTCTATTATTTATTTAATTTTATTTTATTAATTTTGCCCTGAGTTTGATATTCTCTCTCCCCCTCTCCCTCCTTCTCTCTCTCTCTCTCTCTCTCTCTCTCTCTCTCTCTCTCTCCCTCCCTCCCTCCCTCCCTCCGTCTCTCTTCTGTGAGGGAGCTCTTAGTTTTCTGAGGCCTCCACATGCATCATTAAGTTATTAATTTTGAGATTTCTCAAAAATTTTTATGTAGGCACTTAGTGCTGTAAATTTCCTCTTTAGGACTATCTTCATTGTGTTCCAAGGTTTTTGGATGTTGCATTTTCATTTTCATTATAATCTATGAATTACAAATTTTCTTCTTAATTTCTTCCTTAACCCAATTATCATTTAGCAGTGTGTTATTTAGCTTCTGTGAATTTTTATACTTCTTACCATTTGTGTTGCAGTTGATATCTTTCTCTATTCCATTGTAGTCAGATAGAATGCAGAATGCTACAAATTTTCCTGTATTTGTTGAGACTTACTTTGTGTTCTAATATGTGGTTAATTTTGGAGAAAGTTCCATGGGCTTCTGTGAAGAATGTGTATTATTGAGTGTTTAAGTGGAATGTTTTGTTGATATGTCAGGTCCATTTGGTTTATGATGTCATTTAACTCCCAAGTTTCTCTGTTTTTTTTCTAGATGACCTGTCTATTGGTGAGTGTGGTATTGACATCACCACTCTCAACCTGATGGGGTCAGTATGTGGTTTCAAATTAATAATGTTTCTTTTATGAAATTGGGTGCTCCTGTGTTTGGTGCTTATATGTTTAGGGTTGAAATACTTTGTCTTTTAATGAATATAAAGTGATCCTCCCTATCTCTTCTGACTAGGTTTGATCTGAAGTCTATTTTGTCAGATGTTAGGATAGCCCTGCCTACTTGTTTCTCTGTTCTGTTTGTTTGGAATACCTTCTTATATCCATTTATCATAAAGTGGTGTGTATTGTTGGTGGTGAGGCAGCAAAAGTATAGACCCTATTTTCTGGTCTAATATGTTAGTCTGTGTCTCTTTATTGGGAAACTGAGATAATTAAAATTAAGAGTTACTATTCAACAGTGTATAATAATTACTGTCATTTTGTTGTTTTCTGAGTCCTCTTTTTATTATTAAATATTTTAGATTTATTCATTCCCTGATTCTTCTTGTGCATGTTTTACCCTTTCTCCAGAATTACACATTGCTTCTAGTAGTCTCCATAGAACTAGCTTAGTGGTAGTATGTTCCTTAAATCTATTTTTAGCTTGGGAATTTTTTTCCTTTCTTTTTAGTTACAACTGATAGTTTTACTGGGTATAGTAGTCTAGGCTGATATATGTTGTCTTTCATGACTTTAATAGGACATAGGTCTAAGCCCTTCTCCCTTTCCAAATTCCTATTGAAAAGTCAAGTGTTATTCTGGTAGATCTGCCTTTATATGTGATTTGGTCTTATCCCTTGCAGTGTTCTTTGTACTGTACATGTAGTGTTTTGATTATTATGTGTCATAGGAGTTTCTTTTCTGGTCCTGTCCATTTGATGTTTTGTATGCCTCTTGTACTTTGATGGGCATCTCTTTTCTTAGACTAGGGAAGTTTTCTTCTATAATGTCTTAAACATTTTTCCATGCCTTTGACTTGGGTGTCTTCTCTTTTTCCTGTACTTATTATTCATAGGTTTGTTTGTTTTATAGTGTTTCAGAATTCCTTCATACTCTGTCATATTTTTTTTATATTTTTGATTTAATCTTTTTGTTTTTTGAGTGATCCATTTCCTATACCTTGTCTTCTAGGTCCCATATTCAGTATTCCATTTGATCCAGTCTACCACTGGGGCTTTCCTCTAAGTTTTTAACTGCTTGAAATTTTCATTTTCTGCCTTATTTCACTTTGGCATATCTTCAGAGATTCTCTTTATTAAAATATATTTTAATATCTTGAGTTATTGTCATTATTTCATTCAAGTATTTGTTTTCAAAGTCTTCATTCTCATATTTAGTTGTATCCTCTTTGAGTTCCTAGATCATATTTATTGTTGTTATTTTGAAATTATTTTGTATATCATCTAAATCACTTTTCTCAGGAATATTATTATGGGAGTACTAATTTTTACAAAGTGTCTATTGTCTTGGTTATTGATGTTGTTTGTGTTTTGTGATGGGGGCTCAGTATCTATAGTTAGGTTGTTGGTATTTCCTGGTACGGATGTTGTTTCCCCTTTGTTGAGAGAGTGTTTGGATCTCTGTTTGCTGTTGCTCCAGCTTGTCAGGTTGTAGACCAGATGATGGGACTTAGGGTTCAGTCTTGGGGAAACTCATATAGTTGATGTTCAAATAGAGTATAAGAAGTAGTCTTCACTCAGGTTGTTTGCCAAAAAGTCTAGAAAGAAAAGCAAGGGCTTTGAAATTCTGCTGCAGGTTCCTGGAAAATTAGACAAGTGTCAATGTGTGAGATCGCAGAGACCCACACTTGATAATCATGCTGGCAGAAGCTGAAGTCCAATCTCAAAGGACACAAGAAGGAAGCCATATGTGAGGAGTCCCCAGTAAGATTAACAGAGGATTTGTACTAGTTGGAGGCCATTCCTATCACTGTAAACATTCTTTGTCTCTTCATACACCTCTGCCTTTCCCTGCAGATCCCTTACATGTCAGGATAGTGTACTGAGCCTGATGTCGGAGCTGTTGGCGATCTGTCTCTATTATTTTATCTCTTGGTGGTGGTAGTGCACTTGCTCTCACCTGCTCTCGCTCTCTCATACATATTTTAGGGTTTTGATTGAATATTAAACCTTCTGTGAACAGTGATATACATTACAGTATTTATTTCCATCCAGTGAAGGGTTTGGTGGTGTTCTGTTTGACTGTTCGTATAGGTGTCTGGGTATCTTGGAAGTATCATCTACTTGGTTTTTCTTTTATCCAAAGTGATCCTCTTTTTCCCAAAAGGATGAAATCAATCAACTTAACTTTCATATTTATCTATTGCTAAATACAGTTTACAAAACTTAAGGGGCTTCCGTCAGTGAGTAGTGTTTGTACTGCTGGATCAGGGATCTGGCTCAGTGGGTGCTTCAGGCTCCAGGCTTCCTAGTTCTGCTGTCCAGGTATTTTCTATGGCTGCTGTTGTAGCTCAGGGCCTCACTGGAGAAGGAGCCTTGCATGTTCCCTTCTGGCTGCTGGAAGCAAGTGAGGGTCTGCAGGCCTCAGCCCCTAGCTGGCTGCTGATAGTGCTCCCTTCCTTGCTGTCCTCAGTTCATTATCATCTGAGTGTCTCTCTAGGGAAGCTCTTAACACAGAAACTCATGGGTGTTAGTAAGCAAGAGGGACCGGGAGCAGGGAAGCCAAACAGACTACTGGCTTGTAGACACAGATCTCCAAAGTGACATCACACCATGTTTGTCATACTCTGTTGATTAGCACTATCTCCAGGTCCAACCCACACTTAGAGAAGGGGACCACACAAGACCCGAGTGTGGAAATGGAGGAGAGTTTGGGCCTCTTGGAGGCTTTCTACCACGTATTTCCTGTGACAGCTCTCTTTTTTTCTGTAATTTTTTTCAGTGTTTTCTCCTTACTGTGTCTGCCTACCTTCTTCCAACCCTTGTCTCTCTCCTTACCTCTATATCTTGCTCCCTATCTTCACTTTGCCCATGCCCACTGCTGCCCTCTTGCCTGCCTTGTACTCTTAGGGGTCCCTTCCCTTTGCCTCTGCCATTCTGTCCATGCTGTTCCTCTGTGGTAGCCATTGTACCTGTGCTGGCCAGTTCCCAGCTTCCCCTTCAGACCTGTTTGCCATCCCCACCTGCTGCCTCTGGCGGGTAACTGTACCACGTCCACTTTGCTTATTTCCTTTTACTGCCCTGTACTTAGGGTTTATCTTATCACATTGCAGTGCTTATTTTGAAGACTTGAGTATTTATATGCTTTGGGGTTTGCTTATTTCATGCTCATAATTTCTTTTTTATAAATGAGAAGTCACTCATTTGTCTTTGAGGCAACATTAACATGTATATTAAAATACCTTATCAATAGGAGATTTTAATACTCTGCATGTTTGATGAGGAACCAATTTTATTTGTTAAGTGATACTTTTGTTCTGTTTAGGAGAATAAAAGTTCTTGTCTTTAGAATACAACATTGACATCTACATAGATGAAGTTACTTGCTGGGACACTTGGGACAGGTGTTTGTGAATGCCTGTGTGTGGTTGAGCATGTGTATGTGCACACTCCTGTCTAAGTTCTTGGTTGTTGCAGCTTATTGATGTCATCTGACTTTTTATTACATCATTTTGTCTTGTGTTTGAAGTTTTCACAATAAAAAACTTTTCATCCTTGTGATATTGTCCCATGACATTAGTTTGATCTGGGGTGAATCTGTCTGGTTACTGGTTTTGCCATGATGTTTCCTTACCTAAGTGAGTCTAGATTCACAGTGTGAGATTTGTCTGGCTGCTTTCTTTCCCTGCTCACCTTCAGTATGGCCTTTGTGTACTGATGACATTTTTCTAACTGCCTGTACCCACCAGGTCAGGCCCAGATCTTCCTTCTGTCTGCATAGCTGTGATGATAACTGCAGAGGCCCTAGAAAGCAGGTGCTGGGCTTGTCCTGGGTTGAGTCTGGGGCCTCTCACCTGTTTACATTGAGCAAACAGAAAACCATGTGCTAGAAGGGTCTATGGAAAATTGTAATGCCTCCTTTTTGCTTCAGGATTTACCCTCAGCCCCAGATGTCCAGCTTGGTTCCTGCCCCTCCTCTGTAGGATGGAGTTTATTTTTATCCTCCAGGATTGGAAGGTTCTGGCTGCCCTGGCCTGCTCCAGTCCCAGCCCAGCAGGCCTGTGGCTCCCACTCTGCCTACTGCTTTGTGGGTCCCTTCTATGTTGGTTCTTTAATCTTAGTTTTGAACCTGACTGTGTCTTTTCAGGCATGCGTGGTTTTTTTTTTTTTTTTTTTTTCCTGCTTCTGTGTGTGTGGAGCATCAGCAATGCATCAAAGTGTGAACTAACAGTATAGTCTTGATGGAAGGAGATCCTCTACTAATCCACTGAAGAGCCCCTCCACTCCTGCTCAAAGCCTCCCTTCCACTGTGCACAACGTCATAATGGTGATATTTGTCCTGTGTATTTGAAGCAACATACTTGGTTTGATTTAGTATTTGTTTTCCCAGAAGACTTGGTTGGGATTTTTTTTAGACAAAATAGCAGCTTGCTAGCTCACAGGTTATTGGTTAATAGTCTCCCCAGCACATCAGACTCTGAAACTGACTATCTACACACATATTTGCTTTTTCCACCAGGACTGAGTTCCATGAACATGTGTGATACAGCCAAGGCCCCTTTTCAGGAATGCTCATTCATAACAGATACTTGGGAGCAGCCAAGGAATTACTGAGCCAGTTATTGGGACCATGATGGCCACTCCAGTGTCATCTGTAGAGATGCCTGGTTATAGGAAGCCTGTTGACTGTAAGCCTTGTAGTAGAGCTCCTATTATCTGATGCACTCTTCATTCACCAAGATCAAGTCTTTGGGTGCCTGCTGTGGGCTCTCTTCCCTGCATTGCCTCCTGTCCATTATTGCCCATGGAGATTTCATTACCAGCCTCATGGGTGACTAGAGTAGGCACTATGGTAGGGACATCATGAGAAAGTGCACAAGCCACCGAGCTTCCAGTCAAGTGGGCTGTCCTTACTTTTCCCTCTCTGAATTCCCATTACATCCTTCCCTGATCCTGCTTTTGTCTTTTCCTGCAGATTTTGGTCAGCCCCAGTCTCTAGCCTAGGCAGTAAGTCTATGGTGAGGCATCTCTGCCTGGAGCTTTACTTCTGCAGCTGTTTGCTGATGTGTGTCCTAGAGGCTGCTGGCTGAGTATTCCAGGAGCCTCTGCCCAGAGACAGAATCACAGTATGCCATTTGGAGGGTGGGTACATGCCTGGATGAGCCTCCTTGTCCTTCCTGCCCCAATAGCCTCTAGGGAATGGCAGCTGAAGAGTCTCATGATAGCTTTGCCTTCAGATGTCATATTTCTGCTTGGCTGGAGCTACAGGTCAGAAAATGGCAGGTCTGAGCACTGCGAGATACTCCCATACTGGCTGCTTAATTGTATCAGATGCACTTTTCCTCTGATGGCACCAGAGATCATTCACAGTTGATTCTGGGCTGCTGAGAGGCCCTCACAGATTAGCTATGCCTGTGTGCCTGGGACACAGCCTCATCATCTCATCATGGTGCTTTGAAAGATCCTGTGAGAAATCCCTGGCATTCAGTCCACTGCCTATGTTTAGCTTTGCTGGAGTATTGGCATTCCAGAGGCATTCCAGGAGCCTTCTTGAAAGATCCTGTGAGAAATCCCTTCATGTAGTCCCTTGTCTGTGTTTAGCTTTGCTGGAGCATTGGCATTCCAGAACCTTCTTGGGATTTTTAGATTCTTCAGCCTCTGGGGAGACAAGTTGTTTCTTTGCTCCACTTGACAGTTAAGGAGAAATATACAAGGAAGGTAGTTTACCCAAGACTAGAGAGGCCGCTGGCCAGAGCCGGTATCAGAATTCCACTCTCAGACATACTGCTGCCCAGCCCCTGGCCTTACATTGCTTGAGCCATAGCCCTTTCCTTGAGTCCTTCAGCACATGCATGCTCACACTGGTATGCAGGTAGCTCCCACTGCTGCTTAGTTTGCTGCTGCTCTAAAAGGTTCTAGGCCCAGCAGGAATATCATTGCCAAGGAGAGGGGCTTTCAGAATCTTTGCCTCTTTTCTTCCCTTGTATTTCTGAGGGATTCAGACTCATCTGCAGATTATCATAGGGTAGCTTAAAATAAAAAGCTCAATACTTGGAAATCTTGTGGATTCAGGTTCATAATGGACCTCAGTCATTGATAAGCTTGTGCTCTTGGGCATGGTAAGAGTAAGTACCACCAGGAGTTTGGGCACACAGCCCTCATATGGGTAGATAGCAATTAGGAGAGATGTCCCTCTTCCAGGTACTCCAGACTGTCCCAAGCTCTTGGCCCCTGATGGCTGCATCTGTGTGGGGAAGACAGAGGCAGTGGAACTTGATACCTTGCACTGGAAAGCCCTAAAAGGATGAAGATGTGGGTATTCCAGTAAGAGGCACGTGCTCCCAGCTACTCCACTGCTGGGAACCTTTGTAGAGGCCTTCAAACAGTCTTGTAGGTGTAGGGAGCAGAGGACACTTCTGTTTTAGTTTTAGCTATTGCACCAGAGAGATGTTCTGTACAAGCAAGGAAGTTGTTCAAAGTCATATAGCTACTTAAAGAGAGTAGTGGACTGTATCCCAAGGCTGTTAGCTCCTGGCTGTTCACCCTGGCTAACTGAGCCAACATCTTTACCATGACTGAAGGATGGAGGCTCTGTTAATCTGGCTTCAAATGACACACACACACACACACACACACACACACACACACACACACACACACACCCTTTAGCCACCTAGGGGACTATATCCCCTCCTCTTTAGAACTCTGCCTCTCTTGCTGTCCACAGGGACCCCTGCCATGACAGCTTAGCATATGAGGCAGTGTTGTGTTGTACCACCCAATATCAGGACTCCAAAACCAGTGCCAGGCTCTGCTCTTTCCAGACTGAAGTTGGAGGCAGCCTGGTGCTTTAGCCAGACCCAAGTTCATCTCTGCTCTGCATGGCTGTTGAATAACTTGGCCCCTCTGTTGTGTCTCCTATCGTGGGGATCCACTGTGACTCTCGACCCTTATTAACTTATTACATTCTACCTTCCTCTTAAGCAGTGGAAGGAACCTAGAATTGCCCAAGAAGCATGTGGAACAGGACTTGGCAGATAGTAAATATTCAGTAAACGTTAGTGATTATCATCTGCAAAATGGTTGTGCTAATTACCCACCTTGAAGGGCTGTTGTGAAAATTGAGCGTAACACATGTGCATGACCTGCCACAGCATAGGCTTTCTGTGCGTTACCACTGCTCTTCTCTCTGAGCATTGTTGTGAACAGAAATGTCAGTCGCCTTCTCCCTGCTGCCAGCTAACACAGGCTTTGTTCTCTTCCAACTAGGCCAGGGAACTGGAGAACAGAGAGGCTGAGCTCAGCCGCCGGGACACTTTCTACAAGGAGCAGCAGGGGCGCATCCAGGAGAAGGTAAGGTTCCTTCAGGCCTGGTTCCCTCCAGGTAGGTCCCAAAGGTACCTGACCAGAACCCCACCACCACCATGGTAGGGGAAGAACAGCAGACTGCATGCCGGCTTACCCCAACACCAGTCACCCTGTGGACATGCCCATCCTCCTGCCTCCGCAGGAGCACCACGATCCCAGCCTTTCAACAAGTTGCAATCACAGACATAATTGCTTTTTAATTGGCCATTTTCTGTGAATGTGGCTGGCACTGCTACAATCTAGTTTTAGAAAAATAATTCACTTTCACCACAGGGCGGTGCTGAGACCCAGTACACCTTTTTCACTTGAGTTAAGCTGCATTGGGTAAAAATAATAACATGAAGCCTTGCTGTACAAATGCATTAAAGTTGTATCATCGATTTTCTCCTGGGACTTGGGAAGATCAAAGTGCTCTGCTGCTGCACGCTTGCTGCTGTTCTGAGGATGAGCCCAGGAATGCAGGAGAGTCACAGGCATTCTACCTGTTTAAATGTTGGCAGTGGATGATTGAAATTTATTTGATAACATGCTTATTTTTGGGGCTTTAATTTGCTGATTATGACAGGTTTTTTTTTTCCAAAGAAATGGCTTATAATGTGGGAGAAGATGGTTGGGAAGTTAAAAAAGAAAAAGTATTCTCTCTCCTGCCTGAGAAAAGTACTCTCCCTCATACCAAGCAACCTGAGCCACCAGCCATTGTAGGCAAGTCTTCCCTGTCATTCATCAGGGTTTGGAGCTTTAGAAGTGACAGTTGGCTTGAGGGAGCCCGCTTTCCATGGAGGTTTTCTCCTGTAGCATGCCACAGCAAAGCCTGGCAGAAGTGTGGCTTCTGGATTTCCAGGTAATGGGGACAAGAGGGTGGTGGCTCCCTGCTTCACAGCCACCTGCTTGCCCACTTCTGCCAGGCATGTAGAGGAAAGCCAGCACTGAGGATCGAGCTCTGACGGTGACACCCTGCGGTCCTAGGCACGTGCCTGCGCAGTGCCAGGAGGCCTTTAAGAAGCCAGCATTCTCAGAGCAGCCCGTGCACAGGTTTGACTGTAGCTTGCCATGTTAGGAATTGTGATTTGAGATTACAAAAAGGAATTAAAAAAAATTCACCAGCCATGGCTCTAATTAGCACAGTCACCCATATGTTCTCAGGCATGGAGCTGTTCTTTCTAGTTGTATGTACAGTGCTCTGTCTCCTGCTGTGCTCTCTTCTCTCTTTTGGGCTTGGCTACTCAGAGCATGTGCACGTGCTTCTATAGGGTGGAAGGAAATGGTCTTGTAGCAGTTTTCCTCCTCTAAATCTGTTTTCCTCTCATCACTCTCCCCTTCCACCTGCACTCCAGTTTTCTCCATAAGACCAGCCTTGTGCTCTGCCAAGGGAGAGGCAATTCTCCCACCTAGCTCTTCCACATCCTCTCCTCCACCCTGCTGCTAGTAAAGGGGAGCCCGGCTTCTTATACCAGAGATGGGCGCTTTTGAAAGAGGAGAGTTTTACATGCCTGTGTATAGTTCCTCCCTTTCAGGAGGTGTTAAAGTATGCTCTCCTTTCTGATAGTGCTTTGCTGGCAATAATAGAGGGGAAAACACCCCACATCCCGGCAGATGGAGATCAGGCTGAAGGAAGCAAGATTGTGGGGAGCCCACAAAAGACAGAAGAGGCCAAAGAGTGAGGCTTAGCTATACCAGTTCTGAAAAGGGTTTTCGATCTTTCCCGTGGATAATGTTATTCTGGTAATGGCTGGGAAGAGGAAAATACAGCCCCTGACAATCTCGTTATCAGCTGCTGCTTTTCCTCAGTTCCACTTCTGTTTGTTGAGCACTCTCAGACCCTGACATTTGCAGCTCCCAGACCTTCCAGCCATCGTGCTTCTCCCTCCCCATCTCCCCTCCCCCTCTCTCAACATTCCCTTCCTTGTTTCTTTCTCTCCTCTCTTCTTTCTTTTCCTTTTCTCTTTCCTTTCAGTGTAGATACTGGCAGCAGAGCCAGATCTAGGAGGGAATGAAGCAGACATGGACAGTGGAACCTCATCTGGGGAAGGTGGGCTAGTGTGGAGAATGGACTCCTGTCCAGGAAGAGATGGGCTCATTCTGGACCTCTGAGCAATGCAGGGTGGGCAAGGCAGGAGTACGGTGTAATGGTGGAGGCCTCAGGCTAGAATCCTGCCACCTACCACTTGTGGGATCAGTCCCAGGGCTCCATGTGGGCCTCCCCTGGCCACAGGGACAGACAGGAAAGGAAAGCCTGTACGGTTCAGGCTCACAGTCCAGGAGATGTGTGGTGCTTTTGTACCACCATGTTTATTCTGCCACAATAGTCTCTTAGTATGGAAATGGAGGCTGCTGTACTTTCAAAACTTTCTGAATTTTACTCCCTGTGCCCACATGGAAAGGTATAAGTGTAGAGTGTTGAATTTTGTCAGGGAGAACAGTGAATTGCTGAGGACATAGGCCAGTGGAAGGTTCCCATGCACCCAAGGGAGAACTGTAGGCATACTAGTCCCAGGGGACAGTAGTACAGCTGAGCTGGCAGAGCCTGGGTGTCAGAGTCTGACGGGCTAGGGTGTCTGCTGCGCTGCAGTTTCCATTCCTCCCGGTGTCTCCAGTTCCTCGTCTTTAAGATGGAGTCATCTGTGGAGACTGATGTAGGCAGTACTTGTGGAAGTGTTGCCCTGGAGCCAGTGACTTGGGATCCTGTATGATGGTATAGTGAGTTCTTCTGTTTGGGATTAATGCATGAGCATAGGTCCGTGCATGCTGTGAGCTTGAACCTATGCAGGCTGGGGTGAATTTCATTACTGATGGTAATCTGGCCCCATCTCCTGTTCTCTGAGATGGAGAAGCCTCCTCTGTGGGCTTCATAAGGCTTTTTACGAATGCCTGCCAGGAGCCCCACAGGTCAGGCATTGGGCAGGAGGCTGGAGCTAATTCCTGTTCACACTAGCACTTCTCACACACCAAGAACACTTTTATTGTGCGAGGATACATGCACTAGGAAGGCAAAACCCTCAGCCATCTTCAGAGTGTTGCTTATGGGACCTCTTGGCATCTTCCCTGCCCTCCCACTGAACATGCATGCACTCAACTGTCATTTTCTGACTTTTAGGAAATGAACAAACTGGGGCAGGATCCCCATACTTACTGTGCCTGGAATTGGTTCTCTCAGGGCTGGAGTGTCTCTTCAACCGGTGAATTTTATTTTCTTCTGGCAGGAACTCCTGTGAAAGGCTGAAATGACCTCCAAGCCCATAGACTGCTTTTGCTGACAAAAGCCCTCTTGGTTGTGGCTAACTGTGGCTACCCATGGGACTGAGTAAGAAAGGGGACAAGTATGCTTTAAGGCCCCCCAGACATCATCTGGTTCTGCCTTGGTAATGGAACAGCCTTGAGCTGAGATGATGTTTATATCCTCCAGTCTCAGTTTTCTTATGCTTGAAGTGGGGTGGGGTGGTAATCTGCCCATTATTTTATTATGAGGGATTATTTGTGTGAAGCAATCAACAGAATGCATACTGACATAAGTAATACATTCTCTTTAATGCTACTCCCACCCTTCCCCTCTTTTTAATTTTAAATACATAACCATTTATTAATCACACATCAATTCATGGTGGCCAACTGCCAGGAGCAGAGATAGTCCAGACAGGTGTGTTTCTGCTTCATGGATGCCTCAGGTATAGAGGAGGGGGGGTGAGGATTGGGGCAAGGTGTGGCTCCACCTTGTAGAGTCCTCTGGGGTAGAGAGAAATGATGCCTGTGTTCTGGCATCTTGGCCACAAAGACCTCCTGGTTCTGTAAGACCTCATCTTACCTTTCCCAAACTCAGCAGCTGCACAGAGGAGAAAACTTGCAGGCTAGCTTCCAAGACTGAATTGGGAGAAAACCTCAGAAGTATTTGTGTTCTTCCTGGACTTTGGCTCTTCCCATCTTCCCTGTGTACACATCCTGCTTGCCTGTTCCTATGAATGGTCAGCACTTTGTCCCTGCTCTCCCTGAAGCCTGCCTGATCCACGCACAGGTATCTTTGTCTCTTGGGGTGTTGATGAGTGTATTCACTTGCTAGTGAGCATGTACACACCAGGGAGCCATAACCTTCACCCACAGGGTGAAACTGTTGTGCCCTCAGCAGAAGGGCCAACATGGGAGAGGTGAGAACAGTTGAAGTCTCAGACACTGCTATTGGAGTACATTGGCACAGCCACTTCAGAAAAACTGAGGTCCAGTTCTATTAGAACCAGAGACGGACATTCCCAGTGACCCAGCAGATTCTCCAGACGGACATTCTCCAGATGCATTCCTAGCATCTGTGCTCAGGAGAGCCTCAGACCAGAATCATGGAGTCCATTCATTTATCCAATCAGGAGCGAGTATAAGCAGCCTATATCCACAGGAAGCAATGGTGAAGACTGTAAACCCTATGAAGGAAGCAAAAGAGGCCAGGTGTGGAAGAGAAGTGTGTGATCTATATGCATAAAATTCAGAAGCAGCAAAGCAAACCTGTGGGTTACAAAGTTGAACAGTGGTCACCTGAGGAGAAGCCCTGACTGGAGAGGATATGTGGCACAGGGGTGGGACACTGGTTACCTAAGGAGAAGCCCTGACTGGAAGAAGATGCATGGGTTGGGTAAAAGTCACTCTCTGACCTGGGAAGGGTCCACCTGTCAGTATGTTAGACATTAGAAACAAGGGGATGCCACTGAGGAGGACAGGCTACAGGAAGTGCCTGGTGCCTTCTGCTGCCCCACCCCCTCTTCTGGGGCCTGGGACCCTCTCATGAATTCTAGCATGTAGCACAGCATATACCATGCTGACCAGTACTTGCTAGTGTCTATGGGACCCCTCTTCTTCCTGTAAAAATTGTTGAGCACAGTCCTGACCAGTGTCATTCAGAGAGGGTGATTCATTAGTGGGGGCCAGGAATGCAGTGTCTGGCATATAGTAGGTGTTCGGTAAGTATCTTTCAGAATGAAGAAAGGAAAGCGTGTGCATATAAACAGGAAACAAATGCATTCAGGCTTCTGGAGAGGAAGAAGGGGAGCTTTGCCAAGAAGGCTGCCTAGTGGAAACAGTATTGGAGAATAACCAAGATGCCCATGGTAGCCTGAAGGGTGGGACAAGGAGCAGCTGGGATTTCTGGGTGGAGGCCCCAGCCTCAGCAGAGGTGCCTCACACAGAGGCCATGGAGATGAGGCTGAACAGAGACTGGCATGTGATTTTGATGGACCTGGCTGAAAAGTGTGGCCTTAAATAGTTGTAAGGTCTGCAAGTACTGAAAACTGGAGAGAGATTTGAGCTTGAAAGCCCAGGAGAATAATGGTGCCATTTAGGGAAAGAAAGCCATGTGAGCCATTGCTCTTAGGGAAAGTGGTGAGTTTAATTCTAGACATGTGTATGAGACAGGATGACCAGCAGATGATTGAGAAGTGTCAAGCAGGAAGTATAGATCCTACAAGACCAGTCTGTGCCATGTGCCAGACCCCTTTCATAAGTTATCACTAGTCCTGGCACCAGCCCTGCAAACTAGATTATATTACATGTGTTCTACAAATGGAAGAACTCAGAAGCAGGCTGAGCAAGCTGCCAGAAGCCATGTGGCTGATAGATGGAGTCTGCTCCTTCTACCACACCATGCTGCCTTTCTACATCAGCTTGGAAGAGAATGCGGGAAGCCGGCCTGATGCTGCAGGGCAGAGAGCTCAAGCCCAAGAAAGCCTATGTTTGCAGGTTGTAAAGGACATGTGAGCCACAGCCTGGGAGCCCTTCAGCATCTCAAGGGAGGTTGTTAGCACTGGACTTTATGGGGCTGAGGTTGGCATGTATACAGGAAGCAGGTTGGCCGGCCATTTTTTCAAGAAGTTTCATCAAGGAGAATATGTTGGTAATTGAGAAAGGAGTGGAAAGCCTGTCGATATGGAAGGAGGAAGCTTCCTATCACCTTTTAGAAAGGAATCCAGCAGAAGCCAGTCCAGAGTTAAAAGAGGACATGCAAACAAACGGCTGCCTTCTTCAGAGTCTGCCACAGGTTCTAGGAGTGAAGGTTTGGTCCACGTGGTGAGTAAGCTTGTTCTTGTTGCAAGAACAGCTGTATAGGCATGTCCATTAGACACCTCTGTTGAGCACAGGAGTCCTACTTTGTGTCAGGCCCAGAGATGCCATTGAGATGCAGAGCAGGGCACTTTTGTGGAGATGAAACCAAATGACAAGGATCCCAAAAGAGAAGCCTTGAGAGAGATGCAACCAGAGTGGGGATACAGAGGAGAAGACAGAACAGTGACCTGAAACCAGAACAGTGGCAAATAGGGACATCAGCCACAGAGGAAAGGAGCCTGTCTCCAGAGCAAGTGGACGCATGTGTCACCCACTGAACCTGCTGCTAATAGTCTAAAGGAGACATCTGAAAATGTTTGAGTCCAGAAGTCTTTTACCTCGGTACCAGACTAGGTGAAAGCATTTGTCTGCCAGCTGCTCCACCAGTGCCTCATTTTGCTCACGGCACCTCACTTGGATGTTCTCATGAGCCTTGAATGGAAATGGATTAGCACATTGTAAGAGACAGAAGATTCAGTGGATCTGGAAACCCACACCCTGGGCCCTTTCTTACCATCTGTGAGAACATAGCCCTGCACTTGAGTGGCTTGAGAACCATGCAGTGCAGTATTGAGTGCTGGGTTTTCAGCACCATTGACATCTTTGTGGAGTTACCAAATCACAGAAGACCTTGAATGTTCAGAGTCTGCATCTTAACAGGGACAGCACTATTAGCTTTGGTTACAGGTTACATAATGAAGACTTTGCCTAGAGCCTGTTGCCTTGTATCCCTGCATTAGCTGAAGCCTCCATTAGTGATCCCAGCTAGGGATAATAGAACAGTGTAACTGCTGTTGTCCTCAGGTCTCTGTCTACTGACCCTCTAGTTTTTCTGTTGTAGTATGAGGAGAGTGCTAAGCTCCCAGTCTCTGGAGTTAGGTGCTTTCTTACTATATGTACTAATCATGTTGGTTATTTTTCTCCTTGCTGTGAACAAAAACCTTTTAGATTCAACTTAAGTGGGGATTTATTTTAGCTCATGGCTCAGAGTACAGCCAGCCCATTTTTGGTGGTGAAGGAAGGCATAGTGGTAGGAGGGTGTGGCACAACTTACTTACATCTTGACCAGTCATGAGGCAGAGATGACGTGGAAGCAGGGCTGGACTATATAACCCTTAAGGTCCATTCTTGGTGGCCTGTGTCTGTCAGCTAAGCCCTTTGTCTCAGAGGGCTTGCAACCTCCCAAAGTGGTGCTTCCATGTGGGGACCAAGTATGCAAGCAAGTCTGTTGGCAAGAGTTCACATTCAAGCCATAACCCACCTTATCAAGGATCAAGTTAGTGGGCCTTCCCAAACTTCATTTTCTTATCTGTATAAGGTATCTTCATTGGGTCATTATGAGAAGAGGTGACATAACCCATATTAAGTGCTCCTCTAGCATTAACTCTCAGTAGGCACTCAAGATTGGCATCCCTACATCTACCTCCATCACCTTCATCGTCTCCATCACCTCTGCCTCCACTTTCTCCGTCCTCTCCACCATATCTACCATTTCCACCTCCACTACCACCACCATCACCATCTCTAACAACTCTCCATCTCCACCTCCATCTCTCCACCTTTACTACCTCCACCTCCATCACCTCCATCATTTCTACTACCTTCATCTACACCTCTACCTCTACACTATTGCCTCCATCACCTATACCACTTCTGTACCATTTCACCACCTCTACTACGTCTACAGTCTCTTTTACCACCTCTGTCATCTCTACCACCTGATCCATTTTCACCTCCACTCTCTCAACCTCTACCACCATCACCTCCATCTTCACCATCTCCACCCTCCACCCCTTCTACCCTACTTCAACATCATCCACCACCTATGCCTCTTCTACCTCCACCACCTCTACCATCTCCTCCACTACACCTCCATCACCTCCATTTTCACTCATTCATTCATTCGTTCATTCATTCATTCATAAATTATATCCTGACCACAGTTTCCCCTCCTTCCTCTCCTCCTAGCCCTTCCCACCTCCCTTCTCCCCCAGATCCACTCATTCTCTGTTTCCCTCCAGAAAAGAGCAGGCCTCCCAGGAATATCAACTAGACATGGCATATCAAGTGGCAATGAGACTAGGCACATCCCGTCATATTAAGGCTGAATGAGGCAACCCAGTATTTTCACCGTCTCCACCCCTCTTCCTCCTCTACCTTTAATCTCATCTACCTCTTCATCACCATGTCCATCTCTCTTCACCTCTGCCATCAGGTCCTGTACCAACTCCAGCACTGTCATCTTTACCTCCTCTGCCCTCTCTGCTTCTGTCAGCTCCGCTTGCACCTCCTTACCACCCACTCACTCTACCTGTCACCTCCACTCTTGGATCTCCACCAGCACTGCCACCCTTGTCACCACCTTTGTCACCACTTACATTACTGCTGCCAGCGTCCCTGTGCCCCTTCCCTTCCCTGCCATACAGTCTTATCTCGTACTTTGCCAGAACCCCTCCACCTGACACCTCCCCAAGATGAAGAATACAAAAACTACAACCTCTTACACACTTGGAAGCCTGCTGCTCCCCAACCTTGCAGCCATTCTTTGGGACAGATGTCTAAGTCTAGGACCGCTGACACACCTATACAGCTGTTCTGTGCTAGGTGCAATACCTGACTTGTATTGCTTAGGTTTTGTTGTATGGCTTTGGGAACGGTAGGATTATTTGTCACATATGAAAATGAAGACACACAGAGGCTAAGTAACAGCCTGAAGTTTCTTAGCTATCAAATTACAACCAAAGATGGAACCAGGTCCTTGAGAATCTGCCTCAGGAAACTAGCAGCTCTGACCTCCTAGGTAACTTTGGCAATTGCATGAGTTAATACACAGCAAATTAAACCCATCTCTAAAGCTGCTTTTCCTGGTACCTGGCAGTTAATATTTATTGAGCGCACTCTGCATGCAAAAACATTGACCGTCTCCTTTACCCTTCAAAGTGACCCTGAAAGCTGGGTGACAGCAGTGACTGCTGCCCTGGCTTGAGTGCTTGCTGGGAAAGCAGCAGGTCATTCCCATTCTATTTGTTCCAGCCTCAGACAACTCCAGGAAGCGAGAACTTTCACCAGCCTACTGGGCAGCAGATACAGAACTGGCATGGGCATCCACAGCAGTGGTACCATGAGTTGGGTGGGGTCACAATAGCAGTCAGAGTTTTCGGCCCTAAAACCCTACCACCTGAATTCAGGGCTCAGTACTCAGCAGCTGATGGCACCATGCCAGCTGCTGCAGGACTGAGTCAACACTGCCGTGGGGGAGGGCTCCTGAATGGAGTCAGAGGAGTAGAGCAAGCATCCCTCCCTGTGGCATGTTTGCTTATGGCTGTGCCATAGCTGTTTATTTAAGCACCTTAAAGCCAATTCCCAGCAGCCGTGGCCTTTCTCCCCATGTACTTCACACAAGTCTCAAAAATGTAATTCTTATGTAACTACAATGTCCTCATCTTACCTCAGAGAAGTGACATTAATGCTTTTGCTTTTTTTTTTTTCAAAAATATCTTCTTCCAAGATATTTGGCTTTCTATTAGTTTGGGGTATGAGTCTGTATCCAACAGTCACATTGAAGTTGATTCTTGGTTCTGAAGTTCATGGGCATCATCATGTAGTTCAGGCTTTTTCATGACAATGAGTTGTTCCATTTTTCTTCCTTCAGTGCATAGAACCTGAGCTAGAAACGTTAAAATAAATGCTTTGAGAGCCTGTTAGCAAAGGGGAGTTCCCTCCCAGGTCGAGGGCTAGCCCTGTGGTTAAACTGCTGCTTGCTGCTACTGATTTATGTCATTTGCCCTTTAGTGTTGCTAGAGTCCTTTTCAGCCCAGACTCACTCAGAATCTGCTTTGGAGGTGGTTTCTGTGCATTCCTGCAGTAGCCATAATATGCAGTGTATGGTGGTCCCCCCAGCACTTTAAGTCTCTTAAATGGACACTTACAGGTTGGAGAGCCACTCATTCCACCTGGGAGGACTTGGTTAAACAGATAGTTTTAGCTGGATAACTACTCCAGGACCTTTCCCACCCTTTCCTTTTTAGTGCTCTCCTCCCAGGCCTAGATCATCTGGGTGTGACCAGGTAAACCTCTTAGTATTTCCTGCTGGTGTGGTAGTAGGAGCCAAGAAGGGACACACTGACAATCAGGATTCAATATACTGTGCCGCTAGTGCTGGGACCCAAGTGTCCTGCTCATATCACTGAGCTAGTGTTTCCTGGCCCACCTTAATCCTCCCTCCATCATGGCAGCCTTTAGTCTCTCATGAACTGCCATGTCCTTCCTCCCACTATTGTACTTTTTTCTGGATATCCAACATCCAGTTGTATAGCCACATTTTCTGGTGTTCTTCATTGACTTTTCACTGCAGTCAGGACAAGGCCAAGTTCGCTCAGCCTGGGCTACAGGACTCTGGTCTGGGTTCTGCCTGTGTCTCTAGGCCCTTCCCCAGCCTGGCAAGCATTGCCTGATCTGGAAGCCCCTTCTGACCCCCTGTGCTGCCAGCATGTGACTGCTATCCCAATAGAGCTGTTTCCTATCATGGCCTCACCTAATTCACTTTTGGCCTCCCCAGATTCTTTTTTTCCCCACAGAGTACAGCTCAGTGCCTGAAAGACCCTGTGGTCAGTAGACAGCAGCATACACAGCCAGGCCAAGGTGGCCCCATGAGATGAAGAGTATTCTCTGAATGTCACTGAGTGTTCTTTGCCACCTTCTCAGTCTCCAAACTCTTCCTGGGTACTTGTGTCATGGGAATTATTGGGCCATCTGCTTGGAGTTTATCTAGCCATAGGATAACATTGCCTTTTTCTTAAGTTGCCTATTATTTATTTCTGAAATGTGTTCATAGTAAGAAGAAAAACAAAAAAATACAGGTAAGCACAAAGAATAAAAGGAAATTGACTGAATCAGCCTGCCCTTAAGAGAAATGACAATTGTTTACCTTAGTTCTCACTTACTCAGACCAGAAGCTGTTACAGTAGTATTGTAATGTTTCAGTAATTGCGAAAGTGGGACTGTAAGCACAGATGTGTCTCAGTGTCCTTCAGTTCTTAGCCTGCCCTCAACCTTCTTTCACATCCAGTCTATCTCGATCGAACTAGCAAGATCCTGCCCCTTATCACCTGTCATTGCATTGTGTTGCTCCACATTTTTCCATCATTAGAACTATCTGAACTGGTTTTCTAGGAAAATGCATATTTAGCCCTAAAATTACTGGGTCATAAGTACTTACATCTCCAGGGGAGTTCAGATTCTACACTGCCACATGCAGGAGGGGCTGACACAGCTCACTCTCCTGTGCTGGTCTCTCCTGGAGAGACCTGGAGTATTTTCCTCATCACATTTTAAATGAATTACAAATATAATGTATATTTGCAGAAAGCCAAAACACCAGAGAGCATGGACAGCATGGCTTTCCGTCTGTAGCTCAGCCCTGGGACAGGTCTTGCAGATGTTTTGTCTGTTGGGTGCCTTCCTGCAGCAGTACAGACATGGATTTTCACAAATGGGGTTATAGTTTATTTTGCAACTTATTTTGTAGCTTGAACATAACAGAATGTCTTGAAGAACTTTACATACCACATCAATCTCACGTGTTCCTTTTGACAAGTGCATGATGGGAATTCCTTTATTTGGCATTTTCCTGTTGATGACGTGGAAGGGTATCATCTCTCTCAGACAATTGGTTTTAATGCTTACCCCCAGATTTCTCTTCAGGAATAATACTAGTGAAAAGGCTGTTCAGGTTGCGGCCCTATACCTGTGCCATTGCAGCATCTTATCCTCTGTAAGAATGACTACACTTTACAATGGTTAACATAAATAAACTTTTCTAAAATAGTGTTTTGATCCCTTGTATTTCTTCTCTTGAGAGTAGCCTCTTTATATCAACCAGACAGTTTCCTATAAGTCATTTACCTTTTTTAGTGATTTATAGGTCTTTTTTATATGATATGTTTATTAGTGAGTAGTTAAACTATCTATTGTTAGAAAATTTTCTTTTTGTTGGTCTGTTTACCTTATAGATATTTATTTATTTGGATTTATTTATTTATGATTTACAGAGTTGCTGTTGCCCGGAGTGGGCTCAAATGATCCTTTCACCTCAGCCTCCTGAGACGACAGGCTGTTTGGACAGCTAGATATTAGTAATCTACCTATTTTAGGATAAACCGAAATGCTCTTCCTTCCTCATTTTTACTCTTTTTGTCATTTATGATTATTTTGAAATCATATTATTTTGAAATCATATTCATTAGTAGTTATGTGGTTCCATTCATTTTTTTTATTTGGAACTCTATTCCTTATCATAAACGCTCTTGTGTATAGGAGCTCTTACAGATGCTGCAACCCTCCTGCTGTCTCCTCACAGGTGATTAACCACTGATGGAATCCATGGCCACACCCAGATCTGACTTTTTCCCTGGCACTTGCTAACTGACCTTAGGTCAATGAGTCACCTCTGCTGAGCTTAGAGTCCTTGTTCTTGGGGAATCAAGCAGATGAGGTCATGGGTGGCCAGGCCTGCCAGGATGTAGCTAGATAGCCAGCAGCCTTCTTTTCTTTCCTTCCATGCTCAGAGTCACTGTTGTTACATGAAACTCAACTCTGCTTTCCAGTGCACGATGGCCACTGGTTTTGCTTCCACCCTGAAGAGTGGCGAAGTTGTTACAGAGCCACAGGGTCCTCCCCTGCCATCTGGCCATGTGTGCTGTGTCAAGAATTGGGAAGAACTGCTTTTCAGCCTCCATTTTATCCTGAACTCGTGATCCTCCTGCTTCTCATTAGAATACATGAAAACAAAAGGCAGGGAAATGGTTCTGGGCTGGGAAGAATCTGACATCCTACGTCTGCTCCCCTATCTGTCATTTGTGATGCTCTGTCCTTTTTTTTTCCTTTGTTAAGTTGGATGTTGCTTGTCTTGGGCATCTTCCTATTTACTGTGAGTCCCCAGGAGTGCTGCAGCCCCAAGGTCTGTCCTGTGAGTGAATCCACTCTGAGACTGGATGCATCTGGATAGGGAGATTTGAATTCATTTAGTGTGACTGGATGTTCTCTTGCACTCTCTCCTGCCTTGAGTTTCAATTCCCTCATATCAGTCTTGATTCGGTCTCAGCCAGGAGATTGTTCTCTTTGATAGCGGAGAGAGTTTAGGAGTTCTCTCTTTCCCTCTTGCTAACTGGCCACCTTTCACCCCAATATGAGCCCAGCCCTTCCTGCTCTTATCACTCCTAATCCAATTTTAAAAGCTTTTTCCTCCCCCTTTACATTTTTTTAAGGCTCAACTTTCCAAGCCTTAGCCTTCCTGATCTTTCCTCACAGGCCTGGGCCATTCCTTAATGTCTCTAGTCAGTGCTCTGCTCTCTGTTGGAAGTAGGTGTTTCTGGGGAAGTGACGGCTAGGTCATCTCCTTAGGGGTCTCTCCTAGAAGCCTATGGTGGAAACCCACGCACTGCCTTCCTACACACTGATGTGTTCCTCTGGGCCCTGCACCTGTCTCTCACCCTGTGAGCTGCATCAGTGGATATCATGATCTTCATGATCTCACAAGCACCTCCTTCCTTTAGGAGTGCTTGTTTTATTTCTCAAGAGGTTTTGTTTTTGTTTTGTTTTGTTTTTTCACTCTTATCCTCACAGAGTGTGGTCCTCCCTCAGGGATGTTTGTGACTCTAGGGGATGTTTGGTAACATCTGGAGACAGTTGAGGAGATGGTACTTTGGGCAGCTAGTGAGGGTCCAAGGGTGTTGCTTTCCACCTTACAGTTCAGGACAGGGACCATAGCAAGGAGTCACTTAGCATGAGACAGCAATTGGTACCAGAATTGCCCGGTGACCCCAATGCAGAGTAGCTTCCAATACCTCATCAGCCTGAGGTGTTTACCGAAGGCTGTAGGCTTTACCAAGCATGATGACACATTGAGGCAGGAGAATCACTCAGTCTTCAGCCTTGTCAAGAACCTTCTATGGGTAAGAGTGCAAGAGCCAAGAGAGACCACAGGACTATTTGCCCATCCTGTGTTGTTGGAATGTGCTGCGGTGATGGCCCTATGCCTGAAATACGAGTTAGTCCCTTACTGTCCCCTGAAACATCTCTACCTTTCTTTGTTTGCTACCTCACTGTAGCTCATTATTCAGGGTGTGCTTCATAGGTATCAGCAGGGTGTGCCCAGTAAGAGCTGAGGAAGGGAGGCTTCAACATCTAATGACAGAAGGACTCCAGGGTAATCTGATGGTTATGATAAATGGTGCTGGTGGTGGTGCTGGTTACTGCATAGAAAGGTCACAGTCACAACAGAACCCAGTGGTACTTTTTAGAGCTTTATTAGGAGGGAAAGGGGGGAGGGGAGGAGGGGAGTCAGGCCTGGGGGGAGGGAGCAGAGCAGAGCAAAGAGGGAACAGAGAGAGAACACAGAGAGAGGGTGAGGGTCTGTGTCCGGCTTTTTAAGGCACATGTATAGCTGCCCACGCCCCCTGATGACGTAAGGCGCAAGACCCCAAGCTGTGCATGTGTCAGAGTGAGGGCAGGATCCTAACAGTACCCTCCTCTGCCCTATGGTCACTTGCTCATCACCATGGGGTGCCAATTCAGCCAGGACTTGGTTTGGGTTGGCTAGCCAGGGGAACCTAATCCACAGAGCCAGGGCTGCTGCAGTGCAGTGATAAGACCTGCTGGTCCATGCTGCTTCTGGGGCCTCCACAGGCCTGCCTGAACATCACCTCAAATGGATGGGGAGGAGGGCTTCTCTTCTATGGTCTCCTTTTAGGCCAGCATTCGGGGAACCTTCTCTGGCTGCCATTTGCGGAGTGCCTCAGTCCTTGGCACTTGGCCAGGGGCTTTATCTCTAGTCACCACAGGTCTTGTGAGTGTATACAGACATTCTCATTATATGGTGGAAACTTGGGGCCTTGGTGCACAGAGTTGCTTGGTAGGTGGTGGAAATAAGAGTTTAAATGTAGCGCTCACTGATCTGAAGTCTTTGTTTTTGCCTCCATGTTGATCTATGATTTCTCTTTTTCAGTGGCAGGAATTTGAGCCATAAGGAATGAGAAATGACCCTGAGGCCAGCTGAGTCAGATGCCTTGTTCTAATTATTCTGCTTCTCTGGCCCAATCATGTCCCCTCTAGACTGCTTCTATGTCACCTGGGAAAAATTAGTCCCAGGTGCACATGGCTCCTTAGGATGACCCTCTCAAGGTGCCTGTGGGATTCATTCCATCTACATTGTCATTTATCATAGAAATTTATTTGCAAAGTGATTGCCTACAGTTTTATCACACTCTTGAATTGATTCAACTGTTCATAGTGAAATAACCTTAAATAAGCCTTAAGAACCTGGATTGAATCATTGGTTGAAAAGAAAAATGTCATGAAAGCTTGTGCCCATAGGCTAGGAGTACAGACTGGGTCATAAGGAACCAGTGTCATCAGAGACACAAGATAGCCAGGTTCACTTAAGATTCAGTGTTACTGTGTGAGACCACACCCTGAGGGCACTCTGTCATCTCCCAGTACATGTGCTCTATATATACTGTTACCTTCCAAAGAGTACCCACCCCCTGACCAGATATCAGGAAACTCAGAGTCTAGTGGGGCCTTTCCTCCTCCTACCCATGTCAATCTATTTCTGAACTTTGTAAAAAATGGAAGACCTTCTCTTCATCCCTACTGCCAGCATCTGTTCACTGGACCTTAATGGCCTCTTGGCCTTTAGCTCCAGCCCCAATGAGTATACAAGGTAACCTTGCCTATGCCGTGCTCATAGGATGCTTTTATCACATGGCTATTGATTCTTAGTCCCCAGCCTTGCCTACTCCCACCAGTAGAACTGACCTGCTTCTGGGTTCACTTGATGCTCCTACAGGCCTCCTGTTCCTTGAGCCTCGTTGGAAGTGTCTTTTTTTCCACCTGTGCCAGTCAGACTTTGACACCTCCCCTGAACCTTCCTGGAGAAGTCCTGTGCTGGCCTCCACATGTTAGTCTTTTCCCTGTCCCAAACTCTGCAGGCCAGAAAAAGTGATCCTTATACATCACAGCTGCAGATACCAGAATCTCAGGCAGAGAAAGAGGGAGAGAAGATGGATGTCCTGTGGAGACCCAGTACAGGTCCTGGGAAGATTTATGCCTTGTGCGCCTGCGCACCCAGCAAGGCACTGGCTGCGGAAGACTGCCAGGGTCCATTGGAAGCCTAGGAAAGCTGGAGGTGGAGCCTTGAGCAGGCCAGGTGTATACTGCCCAGCTGCAGTAGCAGTGTGGCACCTAAACACCACAGGAGAGGCTTTTCTTAGACATTTAGGAAGCCAGTGAAGTTGGAGGGAGGCCCATATGAGGTGTGTTCATGTTTTATAGTGTTTTCATTAAGGAGTACTGGGCATCAGGTAAGGACTATTGACGTCATACTTCATGCTGGTCTAAGCAAAGCAAATTAGTGCAAAGGCAGACAATGTTTTCCAAATCTGAAAGCCCAGATTGTAGCCTCAAGCTCAGGGAGGTTCAAGTTACTTACCCAAGTCATAGGGTATATGAAAGCCCTTCTTAGGAGTGCACACTGTGTTTTGTTTCTGTCTCAGATGATTGAGAATATTCTAAAGTTCCTGTACTATCACAGACTTTCCCTAAGGAATACTGCCTGAAAACCTGTAGACGACTGAGCTTTCTGTAGCTCCTGGAGGAATGTAGGTCACGTCATTGTCGCTTGTTAAAACGGTCAGCCTTGGCAAGTATCTTTGCTGTTCTAATGGCATCTAATGAGAACACCAGCTTCTGGCAAAGTAAGAGACTAAAATGTAGAATCTGCTAATTTGCTGGTGCTTCTTGGATATTAGCCAGTAACTTTGCCTGTCTAGAATAAAGACTGATATTTACTGCATTCCTGTGTGTGGTAGACACTGTGCAAGTATTTCATAAGTATTGGCTCCTACAGCCTGCAGATCAGCAAATACTCAAGAAATGCCTGTTGTGTGAACTCAGTAAGCAAGAAAGGTCTCCCCATCCCTGTGCCGAGGCTATACTGTGAGGGGAGGGAACGGGAAAGAGGCCTGGTTTTTTCAGAGGATCCAAGAAAGAGCTGGTGTAAAGGGTGTTGCCTCCAGTGAGAAGAAGCCGAGTCAATTCCAAACCTCCAGGGATGTTTGCCTGTTCCTGTGAACTGGGTATGAGGTAACAGAGCAGCCTGCCAGCACTGTGACAGTGTTGGGTGTCGTTTCTATTTGGTGACATTTTAAAAAGTGGTGAAGTATAATTGTTAACATTTCATGTTTTATCGACCATGTTTTGTGAAAACTATCTCACTTTCCTCCTGAGCACATGATCTTAAACCATAAGCAGCACATGAGCACCCGGTGTGGGTATCCTCTGGCCACTCTTATTAGTGGACTAGAATGTGAGTCGCTGGAAACCTTGCACAGCCAATCCTAACAGAATGCATTAGGATGCACAGATCCCTCATTTATGTGCAAGGGACTCATGTATGTAAATGATTGATGAAGAATAAGAATTATGAAGAAAGTCTGGGGGAAGAAAACACCCTGCATCAGTAACATCAGAAGGGGGTGGCAGCAGCCAGGGCATGAGAACAGATTGAGGAGTGTGAGCAGAATGGAGGGAAGGGGTTTATGCAGAAGCACAGGCCTCTGAGGGTGCTGACAGGAGATGCTTCCAGGTTGTGAGGACTGGGAGTCTCTGGGGTGTGAATCATCAACTGCTAACAGACTCTCAGGCCTCTGCTAAAACAAGGCAGCAAGGATGCAAGGATATGAACCTGCTTGTTTTTCAAAAAGAAATGCAGGAAGAATAGTCATGAACTGATGTTTCACTGACAAAGCTGAAGAAGAGTAAGAGGAAGATGTGGGGGATGCACTTGTCTGAGCGGAAATTTTATATGTAGTTTGAATTTTGAACCATATTTTGTTCTCTTTACTCAGAAATTATAGCACTAAATAACCTCCCCCCATGTTCCAGCAGTCAACCCTGATTAAACTCTAGGACACACACATGCACACACCCCCTACACACACACATGACATCAAAGTAGGGGTATTTGTTAGAAAGAAAGGTTTCAGCAGAAAGGACAGTGAGATAAATTAATAGGAGGTGAAAATGAAATTCGTTATATGTGTGTGTATGTGTGAAACTGTCAAAGAATAAAAAATGAATTAAAATTACATCAGTAGCTGGTGTGGTGGCACATAACCAGAAACCCTAGGACTTGGGAGGATGAGCCAGGAGGATATTGAAGTTCTAGGCCAGCCTAGGCTACATAGTGAGACAAGCAAACAAGAGCATAGATCAACAAAGACAGAAATAAATCTCTCTGTTTCAAGGGCACACCATAATCCTGAGAAAGGGACAGTATCAGTAGGCTTTTGATCAAGGCAAGATGACTAGACTAATTTCTCCCCACTCTTACCTTCCAAGAACAGCTGTGAACCTGGAAGTGTTCCGGGACAGCCAAAGCAGAGCTTGGAAAGGTAGGCGGAAGTACAGGCTAACTAGAGACCCAAGACTTAGCACAGGTGTATGAGGCCCAGCATCTCCTAGCCCTGGTATAGTGCCATATGGAGTCAGGCACCTGTGCTCCTTTGCATTGAAAGTGGCATACCAACAAAGCTAGGTGGATCCTGAAGCACCAGCAAGGGGTAGGGGGTGACATTAAGTGACAGAAGTAACTCTCCATCCTACAGGTCAGACAACTCCTGCCCCGGCTTGTGGTTTGGAGCTAAGAACGCTCTGGCCAGAATGCAGTCTTTGTTCTATGGACCAGACTCCATTCTCTACCTAGAGCTGTTAACTGGACCACATCAGCAGGGGCATGCTACCACAACAGAGTGTCCCAGAAGTACTCTTTTCCTCCACCTGGAAACACTTGGAGCTGTGACACTGACAGGGGTCCCCTTCAAAACCCATAAACAGAAGCATTCTTCCCTGCACAGGGACGTGGCTTTCACCTTTCAGGTCTCAGGAAACCCACTGGCCTCTGATGGCCCAGATGGACCCGGAGAGTACAGTGCTGCCTCTGATTCCAGAAACCGAACATGAATCACATAAACCCAAAGAAGTCCTCACCTGATGACAAATAAGGATATAAAATAAATTAGTTATTTTCCACAGCATTGTGACAAAATACCTGAGGTTTATTTTGGCTCACAGTTTGAGATAGTATACTCCACCCTAGCGGTAAATAGCAGTAAAGCCATAGTGGCTGTGTAGGTCCATTCCTAGGGGTGAGAGCTTGCAGCCATCACCTCCTTAACCAAAAAAAAAAAAAAAAAAAAAAAAAAAAGGAACCAAGGTGGCAGTTCCTTCAAAGACCTACTTCTAGTGACTTACCTCTACTATTATTACTTACTTCCCTTGAAACCTACAGCAAAAAGTTGACGTTTGTAACACTAGAACAGAAAGACAGGAGTGGGTGGAGGAATGTGTAGTATGAGGCTGGGAGCAGTACTGATAAGAGGCAAGCCACTGCCAGGCTCTACCCAGGACACCTGCCATGCTGCAGGCCATGTAGGATCTAAGACTGCCACGAAGCTGCAACCCTCCTAGAAAGCAGATATGGAAGGGACCTGGAAACAGTAATAACTGAGTCTGCACAAGAATAAGGGGACCTGTCTCTGTACTGTAGTCAGAGTTGAAGGCCTAGGTGGGAAGGGTATCCTGCCCTCTTCCTAACATCTCTTCAGGCAGATGATGACCCTTCTAAGGGAATGAGATGTGAAAATCATAAGCAAAAGACTGAATGCGGAGGGAGGGAGCCAGAAGAGCCATCAAGTACTTAGCTATGGCTTCAATCTACAATCTTCTTTGCAGCCAAATTGTTAATTGAATGTGAGAACAGACAGTTCAGATTTGCTTTATCCTTACACCTTTATTAGGAGGATGCAGAAGCTGTACTGAGGACAGACAGGAACTAGGGAATGGTTCTTTAGCAGGAGCTGTGCTAAAGAGATGCTCAGAAGATGGCCAGGCTGTAGGCTGGGAGCTGCCCTGGGCTCTGGAGTGGGAACACTGCTGGCCAAGACCAGAGATCCAGGCAGATGCAGAATGGCACAGAACTGCAGAGAGAACTGAAGAAGTGGAGCTAGGGCTGAAGAAAAGAGATCCTTAAATGAGGGGAATATTCGTTGTGGGGAAACGGATGCAATTATGTTACAGAGTGGCTCAGCAGTGGACAAAATGTTGTCACAATAGCAAATATCAGCTAAGTGTACAGCCACATTTCTGTGGGAAGAGGCATGGAAAGTGAACCCTCACCGCCGTCATAGGAAATTCATCTCTGATATTGCAAGTTGACAAATCATGAAATCGCTGTAAAAACAGCAATTTAGAGACCTGGAGTGAGTGCTGAGGAGAGGAAAATGGGTTCTCTGAGAGGTGGTGGTGATGTTAGGGTGGGGGCAGAGTACTGCTGGATTTTGATCTTACTATGCATGCTTTCTTTGATTAGCATGGAAACTCACCAAACTTTTTAATAGATGAATACTCAAAAAAGTGACATGTAGTACATGTGTTGGGAGATGTATCTGTGATCTGAAGGTGGTGGTGAGGCTACCCAAGTACTAACCACAGAGCTCTAGGCTCTCTTCTCTCCTCTCTGGTCTCCTCTCCATCCTGAATTGTTCTCAGTTTTTCATGGTTCTAGTGAGGAAAGCAACCCTCTTGGATGGCAAGCCTTAAAGTGAATGGTCAGCCCCACTGTGTGGCACTGCTTCAGGGTAATCCATGGAGGACTGATGTCCTCAGAAGACATGGGGCAGGTTAACCTAGGCCAAACCAGAACAGGTAATACGTCAGCCTTCGAACTGGTCACCTAGTCGTTATGGATTTTCCTAGTAAGGGTACTATTGTGATGAAGCACTATGACCAAAAGCAAGTTGAGGAGGAAAGGTTTTATTTAGCTTATGTTTCCATGTTCATCATTGAAGGTGTCAGGACAGGAACTCAAGTAGGGCAGGAAGCTGCAGGCCCAGGAGCTGATGCAGAGGCCATGGAGGGGTGCTGCTTACTGGCTTGCTCATAATGGCTTGTTCAACCTGTTTTCTTATAGAACCCAAGACTACTATCCCAGGAGTGGCACCACCCACAGTGGGCTGGGCCCTCCCCCATCAATCACTAAGAAAATGCGCTACAGCCAGGACTTATGGAAGCATTTTCTCAACTGAGGTTCCCTCCTTCAGATGACTCTAGCTTGTATCATGTTGATAAAACAAGCTGGCACATGGATCTGGAGATGGGTCACCCCGAAGTCTAAAAAGAGCTATTGTATCCATATCTGGAGAGCAGAGTCTTCATCTGCCTGCAGGTAGTTTATCCCCTGAAACTGACTCTGGAGCATGAGGACGGTTGAATGGCAGAAAGTGGTCTGTTCAAGGCTCATCCAAGGTGCAGCCCCGTGTCAGTCAGTCATTGTCCTCTTTCCAGGCTGTCTGCCCTCCTGGCTTACTATTCCCAGACTGTGTGCAGATAGATGCCTGTGCTGATTATCAGCTACTCAGAGTCCTTGGGGAAGTAATGCCTCAGGGGTGGGATCTTGAAGGCCTATAGGAGGTTCTTAGCCCCATAGACCAATGTGTTTGCCAACAGACTCCTGATCTTTTTATTTAAGAGTATATTTCTTACTTCTGTATAAATAGGAGCAGATGTTTTGCAACCAGCTATTTTGACTTGGTATCATATCCTGGACATCTTTCATTGGCAGTTATACAAGAATCTGCACGGCATTTCCTTCTTGGGGCACACCATAATTTATTTACATAATTTCTTCATGGCAGTTACTAGTGTTTTGCTGTTATAAACAATACAGCTGCAGAATCCCTTTAATCTACATCTCTGTACCCTATATGCTCCTCAAGACAGAGCGTGCTCGTTAGCCATGCCAGAGTACATCCCAGCTTCTCCTCCAGAAAGGCTGCGTGGATGTGTGTGACAGCCTCAAGGGCTATGCCTAGTGTAGCAGGCCTTTCATCTCGGCCAGTTTGATCAGCACAACATATCTTAGGTCTTCTGAGGATTCTTGTCAATTAATAGTAGGGCTGAGAGTGTATTCCTGAGTTTATTGGTCATTTGCCAATGAAGTAGGTTCTGAAGGCTATGCTATCAGCTTTAGGGACACTATGGTAACTATCTCAAGAAAAGCCCCCCCCCCCCCCCAATTCTGAGTGACAAGGTGTGAATGATGGCCTCTCCTGTGAGGATGACCTGGGATGTGACTGGCTGAGAGATGCCTTGTGGGGACATATGGCTAGACCAGACAGATCCCCAAGGGACCTCAAATGTGACCCCTGGTGAAGCTTCAATCCTGAACAGTGGAATGCCACCTATGGAGCCTGTTCCTCCTGCCTCTCATGTCTCCAGCTGCCCCTTTATCTGTAGTTAACTGCCGGCCCACCTCACAGGAAGGCAGGAGCCTGACTAGGTAGAGTTTCACAGGCTGAGTATGTTATAGCTTCTGCCCAAGCTTCCAGATTTACAGGGATCTGAAAGTGACACAGCCACTCTCCCACAGGAGGCAGTATGGAGCAGTGGAAAGTGCAAACTCCTAGGCACCAGCCTGGATTTCCCTCCTGGCCCTGCATCTTTTTAGCTAGTGGGCAAGTAGGAAGGTATATGGACACCTCCCCTCTCCAAACTCAGAGTCAAACATGCAGATGTGACATCTCAGAGCTATTATCAGGACAGAGGAAGAATGTGCCAACTAGCAGAAACAAAGTGCTGTGTGATGCTAGCTGTGGTACTGATTGACAAGCCTTCCCTCCTCACCTCCTTCTTTAATTGGCCTCCCTCTTTAATTCATTTTCTCTTGAATGGATTTCTTTTCACCAATCAGTGTTGATAATAATAATCATGACAGTTATAATTCATTCGACACCTACTGAGGCCAGGCACTGGATTAGACACGTATTATAAACGATCTTTTGTACGCCTCTCAGCCATCTGTAAGGAAGATAAGTTACTTCCATTTTATACAAGTGCAGCTTGAAATTTCTAGCACTGCCCAGAGTTGTGGGAGGCTGCTCATGGGGACAAGCTCTCTCCTCACCTGAAGACAGGTGTGTCAGCCATACTGTCCCCTCCACCCTTAGGCTCACAGTTCCTGCCACCTGAGCTGTATCAACAGAGGGTCAAACATCCAAGAGGGCTGTGGACTGTGCCTTCTCACCCTGTCCTGTTTTATTTATGAGTTAGTAATGCTTCTTAGCTGTCTTTGCAAATGCTGGACTGTATTTGTGGATATGAAAATGGAACCTTTTAGAAAATACCTTTTCAAAGCCCCCAAACATTAGGATTATGTTAAAGACTCTCGGTTTTCTCAGTTCAGTGACATTTCCTGTTTGCCTTTGCACAGCAGGGAGAGCAAATATGCACTTGGGGCTACAGATTTAGTTCCTGTTCTCCATTGCATAGTTCAGGGCTTGGATCATCTGCTCTTTGGTTTTTTTGGGAGAAAAATACTTGAGTCTGTTACTTTGGTTTGTAACAAGTTTTTGTTTTGTTTCTTATCTATGATGGATACTAATGCTGGGTAGGGAGAACACAAGGCTTGAGTCTGCTGTGCCCAGCCAGATTCCAGCTTCAGGAAGTCCTTAGGAATAGTGCAGGTTATCTCCCCCAGGCCTGTAGTAGGGAGCATCCAACAATCTCCTTTGCTAGAAGAGTCTTACAGCCTCGAATACACATTAAACTAGAACCTTTTGTGTGCTTAATATTGGTAATTTTGGCAATAAAAGAGAATTATGTTTAACTCAGGTAATAAATTGCACAGCATACACAGTGAACTGTATTATCCCACAAAATCCCACTACCTACCAACATTTTGAAACTGTTTTAAAATTAGAAATTGGGCTTTGTAGGAGTTGACAAACCGTGAAGAAAAGCCGTCCTGTGAAGGAGAGAAACAAGTGAGTTTGCCGTCCTCCTGAGAATTGACAGCAGCAAGGGGAGGGTCCATGAGAGGGGAGTGTGGGCTTGGAATGATAGGAAAGTGCGCTAGTGGGGGCTTTAGTCCTTTTTTTTTTTTTTAACTTTCTTTTGTAGATTTAAAAAAGAAAGTCCAATCCTAACGAGAAGTTGGAAAACTAAATACAAAGGACCACATTACAGTACCCCATCTTCCATTCCACATTTTGAAAAGTTAGATTCTTAGACCGACAGTGGTCTTTAAGGGCATGTTTCACACATAGTACAGTGGGTTTCTTGTGGGCTCCCTTGGAACTCTGAATCTTGGAGCTCCTGGAAGAGTCCATCCTTCACACTTCCTGACTTCTTGTTCCTTCAGTCTGTGGAATAGACACACATGTGGTAAGTGGTAAGCAGCCCTCTTGGGACCATAAAGTTGGACAGGACTTGCCTGGTGTCTAGGTCCATTAGGCAGAGAGCCATTCCTGAGGCCCATTCCCAGACCCAGCATGGCACCCTCACCCAGGTAACTGTCCATTTGGAAAAGAGAGAGCAGGGCAGAGAGGCATTGACAGACAGTTTGTGCTCAGGACTGTGGACACTTGGGCTTATTGTAGCCCCAAGTGCTGCATACCTTGCTCCTTAGAGAAGCTGTTGGTCACTGAGGATTCAGACAAGAAGAATGCTGAGAGTTCCTGGCCTCCTTCTGACTCCTCACTAGCTGCCATATTCCTTTTTCTTCCCCTTCTCAGTTGTGAGAACTTGCACCCCAGTTTAATGAGGTTCCTGGATGCCTCATGCTGAGCTGTACACACTTGAAGATAGAGTACCTCGGTAGAAAGCGGTTCAGAGACATGTATCTCAAAGCCAGTGAAATTATGGTTTGAAAAATGTTTTGAGTAAAACCTCTTGTTCAGAATGCATTTGCAGCAGAAAATCTCTTTCCTTTATACAGAAGCAAAAGCTACTGAACTGTGTGTGGACCGTGAAACTGGGGAGGGCTGGCATGTGCTTTGTCACCTTGCCACGGTCTCTCTTCTACTCCTAAGTGAGAAGCAGAGGAAGGAGCCAGACCCTAGGAGTCATAGAAAGAGGAAAGGAGAGGCAGGAGAAGGGCTCTGGCTGCCAGGGTAGGTGCCCCAAGATTGAATCCCTAGGAGCTCAGTTCCACGTCAGAGTGAAGGCGTGGTGGGGGTGGGGTGGATGGGAAGCCTAGGCAGTTCTGGAACAGGCCTTACCGTGCATGAGGACAACAGAGCTAGAGAGGCTGCCTGATGGTATTGATGGCTAAACGTGGATCAGTTTTGCTTGTCAGAGCACCCAAACTTAAATAGCACCAAAAAATCAAGGCCTGTTCTGGTTCAAGATCATTCCCTTTTGCTTGTTTTGTTCTGAGGAATGGTCTTACCGTGTTGCAGGTGGCCTGGAACTTGCAACATTCCTACCTCAGCCTCTCAGTTGCTGAGACTTCAGGCCTACATCCCCACGCCTGGCCATGAAGCCCTTCCATGAACAGATGTCCTTACAAGTATAGCTGTGTGCCAGCATGGAAGCATGTCAGCCTTCTCTAGGACAAGTAGCTCACTCAGCCTTCAGTTTCAGACAGGTGGACTCACAGGTGGTCTGAGGATGTCTAGTGAGTTCTTTCTGTCCATGTGTTCAAACGCCAGGAAGGGCTGAGTAGCTCGGTGGCACAACATATGTTGAGTTTGTACTTGGCCCCAGATTTGGTCCCCAGCACTAAAGTAAGAAAAGAAAGAAACGGGGAGATAACCCTATATCCAATGTGGTTTGGTAGACACAGGTGTTACATTTTAGCCCTAAGTGTAGTATGTGAAGATGGTCTGCTCTTCTGGTATGGGGGTTTCTGAAAGGGAATGAGTGTCCTGGGCTCATCCTCCAACACAGCTTGGTAGTTGTGTGCTCACTGCTCATTCTGCAAATGACCGTCAAGCCAGAGCACACCTGGGGTCTGGGCTGGAGGGCCAGCCCCAGAACTCAGCACCCACCCTAAGGATATGAGAAAGAGGGTATGGCCTAGTTCTCTACCGTCCTTGCTCCTTTTCAGGGCCGAGAGTTTCTCACCTCAGGTGGGGGCCCTGCTGACCTTAGCAGTCTCTTGGCAACATCCACCCTGCTTCAGCACTGACTAGAAGTAACAAGATCATCTTCAGGTCTCTGGGCTCATCAGCCTTGGAGATCTATCCAGGGCCTGCTCTGCCTCTCATTGCCTGCAGGGAAGATGAACAGGTATAGGCAAAGCACTGGATCAGGGCAGGAGTGGCTTAGAAGAAACCCTCTTCCAAGTCTTTACTCCTCAGCTCAGGCTGGAAGATTGGTGTGAGTTGGACAAATAACCACTTAGAAATGACACTCAGGGAAGCTAAGGTTTGAGTCTTAAAGGTGGTGTGAGGTGAGGTGGAGGGCTTGGTTGGAACCTGTAAGGGTACGTGGAGTTGGGAGGCCTTCTTTAGGGAGCATTTGAGGCTTGGGGTGTCACTTGGGACCTGCACATGTGGACATGGAATGGCTCAGCACACTGCAGTATGAGACACCAAGGAGAAAGACAAGTAGAGGATGTAAATAAGCAGGAAGGGAAATGCTGGGTTAGCTGCCAGCAGCCTCAGCCATAGTGCTGTGCTGACCTTCCACAGTGAGTAGCATCCCAGCTCTCCAGCTTGGGACTAAATACCTGGCACAGCAGCTGGTCTCCGAGGTCTCTTGCCACACAACTCAGTCCTGTTGCTTTGAGCTTGTAGTGGCATAGCATACCATGGTAAGAATATGGGATGGAGGAGCCCATTCATTTCATAGCATGCTAGGAAGCAAGCGGAAGAAGAGGGGTGGGAAGGGGTGGTGATGAGGCTTAACACTCCTAGAATGACATAGGCAGAAAATAACAGGGAGGAAGGGAGGCACATTGTGTGTGTGTGTGTGTGTGTGTGTGTGTGTGTGTGTGTGTCACTTATAGTTCATAGACTATAAAGGGTCTCAGTGACCTTACAGATTATATGGGCCCAGACCATATCCACTAGGTATATGTAATTTCAGCACAGGACTCAAGAGTCAGTTAAGACTGGGATATTGAGGTCACTGGCAGCCAATGCTTAATACAGTCGTATTCATTAAGAATCCATGTCAAGAGGTCTTTATATGGCCCAGCAGGCAAGGGCACTTTGCCACCAACATGATGATGACCTGAGTGTGATCTTCAGAATCTGCAGAGAATTGTCTTCCATAAGTTGTCATCTGACATACACATACATGGTAAATAAATATAATACATTTTTAAAGAATCCATGTGAAGTGCCTACCTTGACATCTTGTACTTTGCCTTTTTCTCTGTACTTCTATGAACGTTGCTAGTATCCCCATGCTTCGTGTACTAGGAATAAAGAGCCAATAACCTGCCTCACAAGCTGGTTCCAAGAATGCCCAAAGAGTAGTTCCCAAGCCATTTGGTTTGGAACCATTTACACTCAGGAATTACTAAGGGCATAAACGTGTGCTTCTATGGGTGACAGCTCTTCATTCTGGCTGCACCACATCGAGTGAATCAAACTAGATACCAGAGGATGAAAACCACATGTTCTCATCTGTGGAAGCTAAGATTGCTGCTCTCCCAGAAAAGTGGAATAGTGGTTATAGAAGGCGGGGGGGGGGGGGGGGGGGGACGGGACACATTGTCAGTAATGTTGCTGAACAGGCAGGAGGAACTGTGCTTGGGTTCTGTAGCACAGTAGGATGATCGTAGTCTACAGCAACCTGTGGTGTGTTTCAGAATAGCCCAGTCTGAAGGTTCTTAACACATAGAAATGATGAGCGTTTAGGTAGACAAAAATGGTAATTCCATGGTTCAGTCATTACATATCACACACTGGGGTACTGCACTATGCCATAATTATGTACAAATATTGTGTGAATTTTTAAAATATCTTAGAACAAAATATTTTAAAATGCTATATTTAAACATTTAAAAATAACTGCATAAAACTTTATTATGCTAATATATGTAACACTTTAAATGAAAATAACTTTTTCTAAAGAAATATATGAGTAATGTGAAGGGCCTTGTTTTGGTGCCTGTGGGTCCCATGGTGTCTGGGTTAATGATGGCGGCTGGACTCTCCCGTCTGCCTCTGTTCTGTTTGCTGTGACACACTGACTGAAGCCATAGGAAGATAGTCTTAGCTTACTCAGGTCAAAAGTAGCAAAAGGAAGTCCTAGTTGTCCCCATCCTCCTTTGGAACTGCTGGTCCTGAGTGCTGGTGGGAGAGCCCTTGGCCCCTGAGGGGCTGTATACTCCAGGCAGAATCCTGTTTCTTTTTGGCTCCCAGTGGAATCTGAGTTGTCACTAGCCAATAGCACCCCTCCCACACCCCCACTTTGTATGAGCTTGGCAGTTGATGAGGCCTTTTTATACTGACTCTGTCTCCCTATCTCAGCTCTCTCAGTGTTTGTTTCCTGGATCCTAGCCCACCTTTTCCTGGGACCTGCAGGAAAAGCCTGCAGGCAGAGTCAGGAGGACTCAGGACCCCGGGAAGAGGCAGGTGCCACTTGGGCCCAAATTTCTATTCTTCAGACCACTCCCAGAAGCTCACCCAGCTTCTCCCAGTGAAGCCTGCCAAGTGAGGCCTCCCACTGTGGCTTCCAAAGCACTAGGGAGTCTACCATGCCAGAAGCCATAGCCCCTCCCAGCACCCCCCCCCCCAAGCTCACTGTCTTTTTCCCATCTCTTGGTTGTCTTGACGTTCCAGCTCATAACCTAGAAGTGACCTGGGAGTTGTCCCTATTTCTAGGGCAGACTTTAGTGAGCCTTCTGCCCAAGGTCCCTTGGTTTCATATCTGCTCTGAGTTTGTGTTTCTTCCTGAGCTTCGTGCTGTGACTTGGTATAGTAAGATGGACAACCATCCACCTCAGAACTGGCTGTCCTGGATGAGGATCCTAGCAGTGCCACTTGGTCAATACCCAGTTTAGCAAGCACTTCCTTCAAGGATGGTTTTTTTCCAGCTGTGAGGTGGGCTGCTCTTCTGTGTGGCCATGGCAAGTGTTTACCACACACTGACTATCTTTGCTGTAGTCATTATTGTCGCTTCTTTCATGTGGGGACTCTGGACTTCTTGAACCTGGATACTGCTATTCCTGTCAGCCTCTGGGTGTTGTGGAGCTATCCTAGTGTTCGTAGGGCTTAGGGCTTCTGAGAAGACCTGAATTGGTCCTTATACCAGGAATGTCCAGGGAGTGTCCAGGGGCAGGGCTGGCTTAGGGCTTAGAGTCTAGCCTCTAACCATGGCCTCTGAATTCCACCACTCCAACAGAGGGGCTACCAGGAAAGAGTCACACAGAACAAGCTGTAAGCTGCTAACTCTATCCACTCTGACTTTCTCCTGATAGAACCCCAGCTGCAATTGGGGAGGCCTAAATATTGCTCAGAACCACTTGCTAGCCTCTCTGCCACCCAGAGCCCACACAACTTCATTTAAGACAGAGGCGCAGGAACAGGGTACTGCTGATTGCAGGCTACTGCCTTCCTCTGCCTACAGAGTTGGGATAGTGTTCAGAAATAGTGACCTTGCTGAAGCCAGTCACATGGACATGCAGCTGGAGGCCATGCCGCTTGCAAGATCAGCATGTCACTACAGGACCTACATGTTGGCTTCTTGTAGAAAGAGCGAAGAGTTTCTGTGGTTAGAACCACTGTTACTGCAAGCTCTGTTATCTGTGGCTGAATCTAACCCTATCAGATAGATAGCTAACCACTCATCTAGCCACAGAGCTTGTACACGGACAGGAGCTGTGCCTGTGTTTACCACTGAACCATTCCTTCTTGAGTCTGTAGGGCCCATGCCATGGCTCTGTTCCAATTAATACTGCTGAAACAGGAGATTCTCTCACCACTGTGCCCACTGCACAACCTACTGGATCTTATGGGATGGCATTTTCTGATTGCACACCCCTTCACCCCCTGCCAAAGAGGGCTAGACAGAGCTAACAGGCAGGACAAGCCTTGAGTCTGGGGCTGAGGAGGAGATGCAGCCCTCAGGCAATACTGGGACTCTTGCCCATAGGCTGCAGATTGAGGATGGGGCTTGTGGGGGAGTTATGCGTGGCCTGATAGTTTGCCTCCAGAAGCAGGTGCCCCACAGGGGGGGAAAAAAGCCTACATACCACTGTGCCCCCTCTCCAGGGCAGCATACTCCTGTGCCCTTATCTTCCTCCCCCAATATCCATTTTAGAGGCCACAGCCCCTCTAAACTGAGGTTGAAAGAGCTAGAGGTTTTTGAGATATGGGACTATATACATTGCAGTAGCAACAGATGTGCTTTGAATGTTAGTGGGAAAGTTCCTGAGCAGTCACACCCAGGGACAGGAGATGCTCCTCCTCTGTAAGTAAACATAAAGAGAAAACACCCTCTCTGGCCTGCATCTCAGGCCATGTGCTTATTCTTGATGGCAGGGCAAGCTGTGTCTATCCTTTGTGGCTATGCCTTCACTTGTAACCCTGGCCCCAGCAGACCCTGGGATTCTCTTGGAATTTCTTTCCAAGAAGAGAGCAGACAAGCCAACCCCTTATCTCTATGAGTGATCCTTCATGGTGATCGTCTCTCAGACAGATTCCACCTCCCCACTGTTCAGGAGGTAGAGGCAACCGGGCTCTACCCTGGAGAGACTCTAACAGCCTAGTGAAAGCATCAAGTCGGGTCTGTTGCCAGCAGCACTAGGCTCTAACAGGCTAGAGTTGCTGGTTAATTTTGTCAGGTCAGAGGAAGCTTCTTGAAGGAGACAGTGTGGTGGCAACTCATAAGGAAGCTTTGGGGATTGGCCTTGTAGAGGACGTGGAAAAGAGGCCAGGCTGTCAAGTGAAACAGAGCTGCTGGTAACCTGTAGATGTGCTGTGGGGAGAAAGGGGTCCAGGCAAAGCAGCCAAGGGCACCGAGGAGCCGAGACTTGGCTGGAAGCAGCGGGACATTGTTTTCCTTAGTGTCTTGCAGAGGACAAGTCCCTCTCTTGCTGTGTCCCTGCCCCAGGGGTAACCTGATATAGGCTTCAACAGTTTGGGAACATGTTGCCCAGGAAACCAGGTCTTGTGGGTGCCAATGGACCCTGCCCACAGCTCTGTTAGACTCTGTGGTTCAGCCTTTTCCTGATGAGCCCCTGTCCTGGCAGGTGCCCACTAGAGCCAGCCTATCATCCCAGCTCCTCCATGTGGTAGAAACACTGCATTCCAGCATCATCCCTGTAACTCAGTGGCCCTTTCTGCTGGGTACTTCCATGTATCACCACTATGCACCTACTTTCTTTCTGTCTTTTCCACCTCCTTTGTGTGATTCTCTGAGGCTGAGGACTGAGTGTCAAGAACATCATTTATGTGAAGAAGCCTGTTGCCACAGCAACCCAGCGGTCTTCCTGCTACCTGGTCTGCAGTCTCCAACTAGGTCCACAGAAAGTGTTCATGGAGGGAGGGGTACAGCCAGCCGGGCCCTGCTTCTCTGCTCATAGCTTGCCACTCATGTAGATGCAGAAGCTGGGAAAGGGGCCACACCTGCCCTGAATGGGCAGTTCACAAGGCCACTTGATTGGCAATCTGTTTGTACAGGTGCCCATGCTTGCTACAGCTGCCACTGTTTTCTCCGTGACCTGCCTAGCCTGTACAGAGAGGTCAGTAAGGGACAATGCACTGACCTCAGTAGCATGCTAGCTTTGGGGGGCGGGGAGGGGAGGCTTCCTAGTTCATACACCAGCTGCTTGGCAAGTGGGATGGGTTTTCTTGGGAACTGTGGAAACAAGGAGAGCCGGGATTCAACAGCTCTCAGAGGAAATAGTTCCTAAGAAGACTGAAAATGCTTTACTCTTCTGGGTAAAATGTAGCTCAGCAGCACAAGGCTTGCTGTGGTGTGCTAAGTAAAGTAGGGGCTTGTGCTCAGCCACATTCCAGGCAAGTACATGCCCGAATAGCAGGTGATTTGGCTGTGCTCCTTCGCTAACTGCTGTGTTCCTGTGATGCTGAATTACATAGGCATACCATGTCCCTCAAGGGGTTCTAAGCAGCTGAAACATTCCACCTGAAATGAGGACAAATGAGACCTGCTGAGGACTCTGTGGATGTCTCCTGAGGACCCTATGGATGTCCCCAAAGCTCCTTGAGGCCCTAGGACAGCAGAGTTGGGGAATAAGAATAGGAGCTAAGGTTGAGTCCTGTTCAATGCTCACACAAGCAGCAGACCCTGGAGTGTCAGATATATCTGACTTCCATGTGAGAGTCTGTTTGCATGGTAGTTTTGCCACCTAACCTGTAAGGCCTCTGGGTCATGCTGCCCAGCACCTGCTGAGTCAGGATTGTGAGATGAGGCACTACCATCAGGCGAGCAGCTAGAGGCCCATCTCATTTTGCTACTGTGGTTCTCCCACTATGCTGCTGATCCGTGAACCTCACTTTTGTTCCTGTCCCCAACCCACCTTAAGACAATGATCTTGCCCATAGGGCACTGGCTGATCTGGCAGCAGTTCCCAGGGAGCAAGGATAGTGACAAAGGGTCTGACCAGAGCTCCTGTTCTGTGTGAGATTTGTTGGTGGAACTGTACTGAGACTGGGATTTAGCTGCAGAGGGATGGAGGTTGAGTTTCTCAGCAGCTGTATGCCCTGGGCGGTGGAGGTTAGCAACAAGCAGGACAGTGCCCTGCCTGAGGACACACAGACCTTGGAGGGTTGTAGCCAGACATTACAGAAGGTACTTCTGAGGTTAATGGGGGTCCTAAGGCCATCAGAGATGCAGTGTCAGAAAGGGCAGGGAGGGAACATCAGCTAGGCTTGTGGAATAGCTTCACAGAGTGATGGGTAGTATTTCGCTGTTCTTCTGAAGGTCTGGACACATTAAATGAGATGCTTTTATAGGTATCATGTGGCTTTTGAAAAGATGGCTGCATCTTCTGGGAAGAACCAAAAGAGTGAGCCTAGAAGCTGGAGACCAGTTAGGAGGCAGCTGCTTGTCATTCTGGTGTGAAAACAGCATGACAGGAGCCAGGGTTTGAGGGTGTTGGACCAAGAAGTAGTTGAACTTGAACTGTGTTTGGGGTTAACATAGCATACCAAAGGCTTCCAGGGTTCATTTACAGTGAAGAGATAGCTCAGGGATGTCTTGATACTCTTGTGTTGGACTGCTGGGTGAGTGGGGAACAGGGAGATTAGGCTTATACTGGAGCATCCACCCCAGAGCCCCTTGGACATCTGGGTTCTTTTGTGGTGATGCTTTCAAGCATTTGGGAAGCTTTACACATGAGGCTGTACTAGAGCACCTGGGAGAAGCATGCTGCAGAGTCCACACTAGACATCACAGGGGACAGGAGCCCAGCCATTGTCACCTTCCTCTATAGTTGTCTGCTTCCTCGTGTGGACCCCAGGCCTCTGTTCAGAACCAAGGATGAGGGGTGTTCCTTATGCTTGTGGCCACTCCTCCCTCAGAGGACTGCCATGGAGACCTCAGGGCCATCTCAGCCCTTGGGCTGTATAGCCTGGAAGTCTCTCATGGAGTAGATGTAGTGTCTAAAGAGACTGAACTACAACCTGAGACCGGAAGCCACAGCAACAACACAGTCAAGCTGACCTTCATCAATGGACACCATTCATCCCTGCCTCCAATGCTGTCCAGAATAGCCCCTACAGCATCCCCAGAAAAAGCCCCTGACCCCAACCTTTCTCTCCCAGGGCTCCAGCTCCATAGTACAGGTCATTGCTTTAGGCTGCATTGAACTCTTAGCACAATATGTCCCTAGTCCACATCTGATTTAGAGATGACACTATCACTTTTTTTACTATTGTCACAAAGTATCTCATCAGAGAAAGTTAAGACAGGAAGTATTGATTTTGGCCCATAGTTTGAAGGTACGGTGTCTCCTGGCAGAGGTGGCATAGTGACACAGGAGTAAGACCACAGGTCCCATGCCATTTGCTGTCAAGCCGAGATGAATGCTAGTGCTCAGCTCACTTTGTCCTCTTTATGCAATCCTGGATCCAGTCCATGGGATGGCATTACTCACATTTAGGATGGATCTCTACACTACAATTAACCTAATCTAGAAAATTCTGCACAGACCTGTCCAGAGATTTGTCACTTAGGTGATTATGGGTTCTGCCAAGTTGACAATATAACCCATCATAGTGGCATTCATGCCCCTACATCTGTGCATTAGCCCTGATGCTCCAGTCTCTGACTTCCTGGGTTTATTTCCATGGAATACCAGTTTAGAAACCTCCAGGTCCTGTTATCACCTGCCTCAGGACCCGTCATACTGGCTCCTCTGAGATACATGCCAACTCAAGCCTTCTGCGGTAAGGCCACATGTCCATTCCTTGACCCACACTTCAGTCTTCCTGTGTCTCGGGTGAAAGCAGTGCTGATTAGGACTGACTTTCCCTTTCTCAAATAGCTCTTATTGTTTGAAAGTCACTTTAAGCTGATTCGTGTTTAATTGAGTGATCTCTGAGATCTGATAGAGCAGTGTGTAATGATCTGATTCCTGGGATGGGAGTATCATCCTCTGCTCTGTTAGGGAGGTGTCTGTTGGCCCTGAGTAACTCATTCATATTCTCCACCTCATCTCACCCATCCTGTGGGCTGGTGATGCAGCTTCCCATGCTCTGGCCTACCTTGAATGAGGTCGACACAGATGTTAAAGCATGCCTAACAGCTCTCAAGTCTTGCTCAGGAATTGCCACGAAGGCCATTAATACAGTGAGTCCAGTTCTTTATTATTATTACCAAAAAAAAAAAAATGAAGTAAGGCCATACAATGAGCAGGGCTGCAGAGGGAAGAGTGAGTCTGTGACAGGAAGCCCCAGAGTTGACAGAGATCGCTGGAGACAGGTACTGAAGTTCGCTGAGGGAGGTAGATAAAAACATAACTTGAGGGGCCAGACCCTTGCAGTAAAGTAAAGATGCTGTAGCCGTACCAGTGTCCAGCATGGCTCTGTTCCTGGGCCTGGTAGAGAATCCACCCAAATAGGTACCTTAGAGCTGTGAAGGGAAGCAGGCTATTCCTGGGATAGGGGTCCCAGTACCCCCAAATACAGAGGGTTTAGGGAACAAGCAGAGGATAACCGCTGATCCTGCCTGGGACTCTGCTGTGCTGTTAGATACCTTGTTCCATTACTGAGTGTTACAGCTGAATCTGAAATGTCTCCATGGAGCTCGTGTGCTCAGTGCTTGTCCCAACTAGAGGCACTGTGTTTCAGGAGGCTGTGTCCTGGCTAGAGTAAGTAGTTCCCCAGGAGGCAGACCTTTCAAAGGGTCGCATCAGGCCCCTGTTCCCTGATTCCTGGGCATCTGCTACCCACTCTGCCTTCCTCCTTGGTGATGGAAACCATGAGCTGAACTAAGTCTTCCCTTAAGTGGTTTCTGTCAGGTATTGTGGTTACAATGACAGAAGTAGCTAACGCAGGAGAGAGCAGTAAACAAAGCCTCCCAGGACCAGCTCGGAAGAGCTGAGGGAATTTGGGAGGCTGTGCTTGACTGGCACTCCACTATATTTCCTATGTCACCTTTGCAATTCCTTCCTCTGACTATGTCACAGTGATTCTTGCCCCTAAGATGTCCAAGGCACACCTCAGGTTCCCACTCTGCTGAGTACCTTGGTTTGAGGATACATGTTCCCCTTCCCTGAAACACAAACTGGGAGAGATGCTTCAGGCCCTAACCCTAACTCCCTGGTTTTATCCACACACACTACTGTCCCCTCTGCTTCTTTTCAGTATTAAACAGGGAGCCCATGGGGGATTCTGAGGGCTTGCAGTCCAGGAGCAATACCTCTGAAGCTGGGCAGCTTAGTTTGTCTGCTCTCTTGGACAACCCACGCCTTTGTAAACAAAGGGCTACAAGATGTGTGTAGCTGGGCCACACAAGCAAGGGCACTGGGTTGTGCTTCCAGCAGGAGAGATGGCAAGCAGAGATGGGGAGCCCTGCCAGAACACGTGTGATGATAGGTATGCTCTGTGCATTTATTTATTTCATTTAGAAGTCATGTCTACATGTGGTCCAGCACTCAAGCCACTGTAGGATTGAGCACTGCCTTCATGCCAGCCCCCATCCCACTCAGCAGAAAGTCACCTTTCTTAGTGCTTTCTTGCATATCTTTCAGATTTTTAATGCATATTCAAGCATATATTTTACCCACATGGAATCACACTATATTGTTCTGTAACTTGCTTTTTTTCTACTTTAATAATATGTCTTACAGTTCCTTCTGTTGGGATGGAGAAGCTGTTCTCATTCTTGTTAACTGTAACCTAGCTAAAATAATAAATTCTTCCAACTGGAAAGAACCTCCAAATCAATGTGATCTAATTGCCTCATTTTGCTACAACCTAGAGGACTGAGGTGACTTGCCGGAGGGCACAGAGTAATAGGAGGAATAGATTCCTCTGAGAGTCCTCTGGAAGGAAGAACTTCACCAGGGCCAGCACTGGATGACAACTAGGAGTGACCGTATCCAGCTGCCCATTTGCAGCGGAGAGGGCAGAGCTGCCCTCTGCACATGCTGAAGGGGGTGCTCATAGGAGCCTGAGTGTCCTGTGGGCTGCATAAGCGTAGGTCTCCCATTCCTGTCCTGGTCAGCAGCTAACTCACCATTATCTAAGCATTTTCCTGAAACTCCCTGGGTCTTTGCTGTGCTCTTCCATGGTTTTTGTAGGGCATCGTGGCAGGAAGATGTGGCTCCTCTCTCTAAACACGGCCCTTTGCTGTTTCCTGGCTTTACCCCCACACACTACTGTCCCCTCTGGCATTCATGTACATGGCATAGGTGGGAGGGAGTGGGGCTGAGCCACAGCCTTTCTGAGAACTGTAGGTGCTCAGAGCTGCATGGTTGCCAGGCCTGAGTTGGGTCTCTTGGCCCTAAATGGCCCTGGTCATACCCAGGCCAATTTGTGTGCAGCAGAGCGCTCTGGTACCCAATCTGTAGGTGCAAGTCCTTAGCCCAGCTTGTCCCTCCAGGTACTTGTCCAGCAGTATGTGTTCCCACCCCTGGGATACGGGATGTGAAACCACAGACCAAAAAGGGCATGTCTTCCTGGTATATCCAATTGACACAAAGCTTTGAGAGGAGAAATGCTATTTTTATATTAAAGCAAACACTGATATTATGGAATAGCACAGAAAATTCAAGTTACAATTCAAGATAAAAGAGGCAATTTCAAAGCAATTTTGTCCTCCTTTGCCTCAGGCATGTCAGGCTTCCCCCCCCCTGCCCCCCCCCCCGACCCTGGAGGGCGTGTGCTAGCTCCACTCTGCTCATGGGGACTTGACTAGAAGTGCATTAGTTAAATTGAAGTCCTTTGCCCCAGAAGTGGAAGTTTATCTTAGGACTAAAGAGACAGGCCATGGTTCTCCTCTGTACTGGGCTGTGTCAGCTGGCCACTGCCTGGTGTCTGTACATGCATAGGTTTTCTCTGGCCTCTTTAGCATTTCTCTCGAATGGCTTTGGTTTACCTTGGCCCTGGCCACCATGGCAATCTCTTGTGTCACCTCCATTGTCTACTGGCCTGCTTCTCTGTTTATCCCTCTGGAAACCTGGTTGGCTCATCTCATTTCCTTAGATATGCTCATAGAATACTGGCCAGGCTGGGAATTGGTTGCTCCTGAGTGTCCAGGGTCACCTTAAAAGACATCCTTGCCTGAGCTGCTGTCTGTGTTGGTAAGCAGACTGGGATAACTTCTAGAAGGGTGTGTGCACTGGTGATGCTTTCAGTCCAGTGTGTTCCCAGAGAAGTGAGCTTCTCTGCCCCTAGCACATCCTACCCACTCCATGGACATCCTCTCCCAGGCCTCCTTGCCTTACCGTCCTCACCACAGTACACTGTGGTTACAAGGAGCGCCTCCCCACTGCTGCACAAGTGGCCATAATGGCTTTCCTCCTAGAAGCTTGCCCAAATAGTCTTCCCCCCAGGCCAAGCTAGAGCATGGTGTCACTGGCAACCGGAGGAAGGGGTGAGGGAACAGAGACTCAGTGTAAGGAGGCCCTGATTGGTAGAGGAGATCTGCTGACAGGCCCCATGGATGGATCAGCTGTTCCAGCAGGCTGGCATCTCTGTCGTGGAGGCTGGCTGTGTTTTAGTGTCATTAGCCCTCCTATGTGTCTGTGTGCCATGATATGTATAAGGTACTCATCATAAGACTGTCGTGTTATCTGTAGCTAGCAACTCTCGAGTATTTTTCTTCTTCTCTTGGACTAACACAGTGGCAACACTGTGGTTAACATGCTGGAGATAGGGTGTTCCTCTAACAGATATTGGGAACAGAGCATACTTGTCTCTCATCTGACTCATCCTGTTCCTGTTGCTCTCTGCTTATTCACTGAAGGACTCGCTCAGTATTGTGTGATGGAGAGTGGCATGGTCCGTGATGTGGGGAGTCACACAGACCTGAATATCCACCTTGCCTCTGCTGCTCACAGGATCTGTGACCTTGTGCAGATTTCTCCATCTGTCTGAATCTCTTCGAATCTATATAGAGATGGTGCCCTGGCCTCTGGCTGAGGGATCTTAAGGAGCTCTTATGTCTTAAGTGATGAGAACCTCGGGCCATTCTGACCTTTTCCCAGGGTATCCCCATGGGGCCTCTGCCTGAGGTAGCCTCCATACCTTCTTTTCCTCCAGCTGCCTGGCATTGTAGACTCAATTAGAACATGAGCATGGAACTTGCTTTGTATAGACCAGGTACCATTGAGATTCTAAAGGAAGATGGTAACCTCAGTCTTTATCTGTAGGAGGGGACATAGAGTCTACCATATATTTCAGTGAGAACCACAGGGTGGGGGGCACATGGAGAGCTCCCTCCTGAACAATTGTCAGGATGAAGCTTTGTGAATGTGGCTGATATAGGTCTGGCAGCGTCAGGCCAGGCTCCTCATGTCTATAGCTTCAGCACTGAACTCACCCCCTCTCCAGCCCAGTTCACTTCCTGATGGGCTGGCTTCCTCTTGAGACAGGCAGACCTGGTACTGGGCCTCCCACTTCCTCCTTAGCAAAGCTGAAAGGTAAAGACTTGGAAAGTTTGTCTGCTACTTGCTCATCCCTTCTGAGATTTCCTTTTCTCCTCAACTGGAAAGTTACTAGTTAACAGACATGGTTATAAATACACAGTACACTTGAATATGCCAGGCACTGTGCTGGGCAGCATGCCCTTACCCCATGATAAGCAACCATACTTCTTGCACACAGATACTCAGGTAGCAAGTGAACAGGGAACAAGGCTACTGAGCCTGACCTACCCAACTCCACGTCGTCATGTGGGTAGCAAGAGATGGAACAGGCCTGCCAAGCCTGGGCTGCTGCCTGGCTCCACATGGCAACAGCGATAACAAGTGAAGGAGCAGGCTCTCTAAGCCTGGATTGTTTGACTTTTTTTCCTCCTTTTCTTCCTTTTATCACTTAAGTCTCAGCACTTTGGAAATGGTCCCTTCTCATCTGCAGTGCAGCAGTAAGCTCCTCCCTTCCCTGCCAGCTTACCGTGTGTGCACTCCTCCAGCCCACAGGCCCCTAAAGAGACCCTCTTTCTGTCCTGGGTCACTGTGGTCCTTGAGCCAGTTCCTGGTACTAAGGAGGTACTGCTGCATCATCAGCTAAGTGGTAAATGACATCTGCCATGGCAGCACCAAGTGTCTATATTTGCTAGGATCCGAGAACAAAGGACCCCAAGCTCAAACAAAGCTTCTGAGGCTGGAAGCTGCAAGTCACAATGTGGCAGGTCATAAAGCCTCTGAAAGTGCTAGGAAAGGGTCTGCTCTAGGTCTGTCTCTCCACTCTGGTAGTCTCTTGGCTTGTGGAGGAGATGCAGCTCTAGTTTTTACATGACAATTTCCCTGTGCATGTGTCTCACATCCAAATCTCCACTTCTCATAACAATGCTAGTCATGCTAGATTGGATCACCCTTTTCCAGTATGACCTCATTTAGCTAATTGCATCTGTAGTGACCTTTATTTTCTAGTAAGGTTATATGCTAACTTAACATATAATCAGAGCAGGGTGGGGGACAAACAGTTCACTTCATAAGTTGTGCTTTGTGTTGGAATTCCAGCAAGCATCTTAAGTTTAGTTTATCTGGGCTGGACCATCACCAGCTACTCACCATACTGGGACCAGGGCATTGATGTACTGGATGCCTGACCATGGACACTTCACACACCAGCCTTCGCCTCTGTAGACCCATGTGGATTCCCCAAAGGAAATCCAGAGTAGTCAGAGAGGAAGAAAAGGTATGGGGAATGGATTGACTCAGGTGCACCTACCCTGAAAGCTCATAGTCTCTAAGAGGCAGTATATTGGATGTTGTGTGGGTATGACCAAAATGCCTGGCGTTAAAAAAAAAAAAAACCTAAGGGTGTAATTATTTCCTTTAGCTGACTGGAGGATTCATTCCATGGTCACTTGGCCCTGTGCGCTTCAGCAGAACATTATAGTGGCAGCAGCTTGTGGTAGAGGCTGTTTTTTTCTCCTTGGCAAACAGGAAGCAAAGAGAAAAGAGAGACAGGAAGGGAGAAGGACACACTCTGAGTAGCCTACTTCCTCTAGCTAGGTCCTATGTCCTGAGGGTTCTAGAACCTCCTAACATAGTTGGAGACCATATACTCAGCCCATGAGCCTGCAGGGACATGTCACATCCTAACATGTCCTGCAAGCAAGAGGAGGCAGCGGGTTCCAGTCTCTAACTCAGGCTAATTTTCTTCTCTCGGACTTAGGCTTTTTCTAAACAGTGCAAGCAGAATTTGGAGATCGCTTGAAAGCAGCTTTCCTGAGGAGGAAGGGTTGCGTACTTAGTGAAGACTCAATGGCATCAGTTACTGTATGTTCCAGGTCTTCTATGGGACCTCATGTGAAGATGGACCAGTGACCACTGTCACACTGACTTAGTGACAACTGCATTGCCAGTTGTACCATGTTCTCCACCTTTATGGTCTCCTGATTCTTGCATTACTTTGAGGAAGGGAAGAAACTTGCTAGGTGTTTTCTTCCCACTGTCATTGGGTAGTTGAGGAAACTAAGATGGAGTACAATTATGCATCTTGCCTGAAGGCACAACAATAGTAAGTGGAAGACCTAGAATATAAGCTCGGGTTGTGATTCTCCACCTTAACTTCACATTAACATCCCTGAGGAGAGCATTTTTTTTACATCCCTGTGCCCACAGGACCCAGCCTGCACCAGCAACCAGCCTCTGCGGGTGGACTCAGGTATAGCTTATGAAAATGACTCAAGCAATTCCAGAGTACAGCCAGGATTGGGAACCATAGACCTACACTGGAAAGGCTGAGCTGAGGGCCATAGCACAGCTGCCTTTAGAGCCCTGTGAGGCTGTCAGGCACATGAAATTGTAGATATGAAAACACAGTAGTGTGTAAGAACCAAGGTAAGCTGAAGAACAAGACCCAACCAAGTAGACTCAGATTTTTTTTTTTTTTTTAAAGCAACGCGATATTCTAAAGACAGAGCCCAGGGAGGCCTGCTTCTTCTTCCCTTGTATCTCAGGCATCAGATACGCATGAATCTACAATCTTGTCAAGAGTGAATGTGTGTGAGACCCAAGGGATCTTGCGTTGATGGAACTCCTGGGCCATGTAGATCCTAGTGGCTCTGCAGTAACCTTCCACGCTGCAAGGCCACCACTGCCTAAGACCATCCAGCTAGAAACTAAGTGGAAAGAAAGGCTGCTTCAGTGAGGAAAGGGGCAGGACATCCTCAGAGCTGCCTGCCTGGGGCATATCCTTCTTACAGAAGTCTTCTAAGAGAGATAAGACCTTTTCTCAGGAGTCTCCCAGAAGGGACCTGTCACAAAAGGCTGAGAATTGCTGAATGTGCAGTCTCAGCCAGCCTTGCTTCTGTAATTCCTCTGCAAATGGAACCTTTAGGATCAGCACAAAAAGCTGAAATGTCTTCTATGGCCTGAATGCACAGCCCTTCTGCGCACCACAGCTTGAACTAGCAGGCTAGATCCCCAAGGCCTACAGCTGTTCCTTAACCATGGCATTCCAGCCTCCAACTTTACAGCTATGGATTTGTCCTTGAGAATTTGTGCTCTTTCTTTCTACAGAGAGTCAGTGTAGGCCACAGCATTGAGACCCTATGTAATTTTATTGAGGGTCACATCACCCATCAGTAGCAAAGCTAGAATTAAGACTCACACTCTTTGTGTCAGGCTATGTATTTTGTTTTCATACTCTGGATATTCACTATTCAATTATGTTTTCAAATGTCAAAAAAACAAAAACAAAAACAAAAACACCTAACTACAAGTCCCAAAGCATGGCTGGCTGCCTGGTGTTGGTTGGAGTGCCACCACTCCCTGCTGCATGGCCTCCTCCCCATCGATGCCCCACCGGTGGAGTGATTACAATGGTAGATTATTTTGTCACTCCTGCTTACTCCAATTACACTCCATCTGCTTTGGCTTTTGTACATCCAGGTTAAGGGCTGCTCCATTCTCACAGGGTACAAGCTCTGTGCTAGCCATTCTTCCTAATACCCGTCCCCTGGCTTCAAAAAGTTCAGGGACTCCAATCCCCGGCCATAAACTCAGGTCTGGACAAGTGAATTTGACCTCTCAGTACTGCAGCAATCTCAGAGATTAGTTCTTACATCCCTTCAAACAGGACTTTGACCTTTTTATTCTTGACTGTTTAGCAGGAACTTCTGGGAAGTTTTTCTGTAGCAAACTCACAACCCTGAATTCACCTTTTCAGACCCATTCTCACGTACTCAAATACAAGACCTTCTGAGAATTCTTGGGCTATCTCTTGCTGGGTCAGGGTCAGGGAACACCCTCTCACCTATTGTTGCAGGCTGCTCTGCTCTGGTGGAAGGAGCCAGACACACAACTGGTCATCTTTCCTTCAGTTCTGATAAATTCTGTGGTATCTGCCCTACCCAAGGAGCTACAGGGTACACCTTCTGTCATTTCCAGACCAAAATGCCAAAGGATTACTCACATCCAGATCCAAATCTTGCCCTCACATAAAAAGGAGTTTCTAGATGAAGCCTCTCACACCTGAATGTCTGGTGGCTCACGTTTAGTATTCAGTGCAAGTCATTCAAGAAAATGTTCAGTTATTGTCAATTAATACAGCCTTGCAAGTTTTTGGTTACTATGTATGATGTATATGTATGCTATGTACACATATATAAAAGCAAACATGCTCAAGGATAAAACAGTAAATTCTTCTTCCACCCCAACTACACACCTAGCAAAGCACACACAACCCCAGAAATGGCTGAAAGGCTGGGAGACACAGTTGAGATTACAGAGCTAACAGGGAGTGGCAGAATGGCAGGGAGGGAGGGAGGGAGAGAGAGAGAGAGAGAGACAGAGAGAGAGAGAGAGAGAGAGAGAGAGAGAGAGAGAGAGAGAGAGAGAGAGTGTGTTTGTGTGTGTGTGTGTGTGTGTGTGTGGTTTCCCTCTCCCTCTGCCTCTTTACAAATGCAAATACTTCTGGGAGGGTCTCACCTAAACCACATCATCAGGGCTCTAATTAGCAGTTCATACCTGAAAAGGTATAGGGGGTTTAGATAGCAGGTATGTTAAGAAATAAGAGCATAGATTAATGCCCTAGGAATGAGGGGTACCTGAAAGGTAAGGGTGGGATGCCCTGGAAGAGGAAGGAGAGGGTATGATAGAATTGTTTCAGAATGGTCCTGCTGGTTGAGGGATTTAGATCTAATCATATCGGCCAAAGGTGATGAGCACAGAGCATTCCAGAATGAACTGAAAATGCCTTTCAGCCATTCTTCAAGCATGCATACATTGGTTGGGCCTGGTGTGATGGCACACACCTTTAATCCCAGCACCTCAGAGGCCAAGCAGACAGATCTCTGTGAGTTTGAGGCCAGCCTGACCTACATAACGAGTTCCAGGACATCCAGGGCTACAAAGAGAGACCTTGTCACAATAAGGAAATAAACAAACAAATAAATAAAAATATTCATGGGTTAGGCCCAGGGCTTGCCCAAGCATTGGCAATAAAGATACAAAGCTACCCTGGAGCTCAAACAATTCCCAGGGGAGATAGATAATTAGCAGATGATTGCAATACACAGTGAGAAATGCTACTGAAAAGCATATCTTAATACAGAGCATGGAGAAGGCTATGAGAAGTCTGACTAGAGAGAAAGAATAGTGTTCATTCAGTGGAAGGGATGCCACTGGGCCTCAAGGCAGTAATAGGAGCTTCCCAGGTGGACAGGGAAGAATTAGCAGAGGAAGGAATGTCTAGAACATCCTGGAGGCTTTGAGAATAAGGCATTGCAAGTGAAGCCCAGAGACTGAGGGTAGTACCAAGGTCATTAGCAGAAGGCCATGTCTCCAGAGGGAATCTTAGGGGTCTTTGGAAGTTCCTAGTCCAGAGTGTCTGTAAAGATCACTCTTACCACTGCCTGGATGGTGAGCTGGAGGCAGAGGATACAGCCACAGGGGACATCAAAGGCATATGCATACAGTGCAGTCTGCAGTAGTCTACTGAGAAGAACCCAGTGGGGAGCAAGGAGAGGAGTTAAGATGACCAGGAGGCAAAGTCATCATCTGCATTCACTTGCAGCTTGACATGGGGACCCCAGGAACAGGAAGCAGTGATAATTGACAGTTAATCTCCAGGAGTTGGGGGAAGGGTGGCATTCTCTAGTGCAGGACTGTAATGAAAATACCAGGGGTGGGGTGTGAGAGATGGGGAGGCTTTCTAGAAGGAAACTGTTGAAGGGACAGAGAAAGAGGGAACAGGGTATAGTCAGTAGGATACTTATTGTAGACAATAAGGACATAGGCTTTCTATGTTCAGCCAAGATTTAGCAAAGAGACCCTGACGAAAATGCCAGCCTTGTCCTGAGCTGGTCACCTCCACAGACCAAAGCTAAGGTTTGTGCCTCATTCTCTATCACTGCTGTTAGAGATGGTTTGTCCTCCACTAAGTGACCTGGCCATCTCACCAAGGTCACTGCAGTAGCCTCCAGATAGCCAGGCTGCCTCCACTGCCCTCCATTTAGGCTGCTGCATGCTGCATGGTCCTTCCAGAAGGGATCTCTTGTGCCATTTCCCCTTTAGCACACCCTCCAGTGGCTTTCTGTTGTCCTTAGACTAGGCTCTGCATGTGTGGTCAGCCCTGGATGACCTTCAGTATCCATTCTTCTCATCCCCGGAAGTCTGTCTGTGCTCATTGTGCTATCAAGAATTCACCAAGTGCAGTCACCCCTCAGCTTCTGCCCAAACCCTGACTTCACGTCTGTTAGCTGTCTGCCTGAAGTGACCAGGCAGAGGGAGAGGCCTTCCCTGACAGCTGTTGAAAACCACAGCCCCTTAAGCGCTGTGTGATCTTTTAAGTGGCATTGCCACTGGGTGAAATTATCTGTTTACTTCTTCCATATCCAGACTGTTAGCTCTGTAGAACAAGGACTTCATCCTCTCACACCTGGAACTATGGTGTGTTGAGCTAGGCATGCTAGGCATATTTGGATCTATTCATGGCTGTGTCCTCAGTACATTTCTAAGCATCACTGGGAATCACTGCCCACTAGACTCATGAGTCAACAGACTTAAGGATGGTACCTGCCATTCTGTATCCATTGAAACTGGGATTAGCACCCCAGATGTGTGGCAGGTATCCTTCTAAGGGTAAGAGATATAGGTGTGTCCATCACTGGAAGAAAGTGTTATGGCAGGAGTGGGGTACCCAATGGCATCCTTAGTCAGACAAAATCATCTTCTGGCAGTGGGAATGTAGAGCTGGGGGACATGTGAGGCTGAGTGGCTCACAGGGAGAATAGACGAGGAAACCAGCCCAGAGCCTCAAGAATTGTGAACTGTGTTGAAGGCAGGCTGGAGTCTAGCCTAGGGAGGGCTAGGTTGTCACAGACAGGTTCTGAAGGCAAGAAATAGAGAGTGTGAGGGTAAAAGATAGAACCTTGTGGCTTTGACATGTGGACACAGTCGGTCTTGGGATGGCCTATACCTGGGGCTGGAGGCAGGCTTTAGGGGAGAGTGAAGCAAGCCAGGAAGGGGGTTCCTCTCTACAGGGTGGTACAGGGTGGGTATTTCTGGCTAGGATCAGCTGTGCAGTCACTTAAAAGAATTAAATTTCAGTACTCCTAGGTAGTGCAGTGGTTCCATGCCTAGCACTTGCACTCTTGATATATTGTGCTAAAGATTTAGACCAGTTTAAAAAAAAAAAAAAAAAAAAGGCTGGTATACTCTTTTCAGGTTAGAGACTCCAAATCCTGAATACATTAATCATCTTTACTTCTCTTAGCATTTCTTTCATCTCTAGCTTCTGACATTTAGGCTGGTAGGTTCCAGATTCCCCCCCAGACAGCCAGTGCTGGCTACTCTGGCAGCACCTTGGCCTGGGACTGTCCTATGTTCAACCTCTCAAAGTTCTGGTATTCCCTCTGGCCTCCAGCTCTGGGCCCCTTCCAGCCTATACTGATGTAGCTAGGAATGCTCCTTACCCCACCCCACCTCTAGCCTCGAATATATTTTCTTGGCTGTAATTGCTTCAGATCTATGTTGTATCAGTACTCCCATTATTTACTACTTTTCTTCCTGAGTCACAGCTAGGCACAGCAGGGAAGTATAGGACTGTTGGAGAAACCTGTGGCTGTCCCATCCTGCTCTTTGGCTTGATGTCTTTTCACCCTGGCTGTCCCTTTGCCTTCCTGGGCCTCCTCAGTTTCTTCATCTGCCAAGTTCTTACCTCAGGATTAACTATTATGAGCTTTCCAGGAATTGGCCTTCTGGGCTATTCATACTATAGTGCCTGGCCAGGCAGGGCCCCTGCACCCTCTGAAAGGGCATGCCCCTCACCTCCATTGGATACCAATTCTGTGTACATTGCTGCTAGAGCCAGCACACATGTGACACTTGCTTCTTGTATCCTCCCACAGCATGTGCTAAAATACTCCCACTACTTTGGAAGGATTCCTGAACTTCAATCCCCCCTTCTCTTCCCCCATAAGCCATGCCATTAGTATCCTATGCCCTGGTCATACCATGTGCTACCCCAGCTTGGTCTACAGTAGCCTGCCAGATTCCTAAGTGCAGGCCCAGTGCAGAGCTGGAGCTTAGGAGACTGTCTTGCTAGAGCTTCAGCCAGTGGCTGCCTCCTAACTAGCCTGTGCATCACTCTGGCCTTGGTTTGCATTTTTTCAGCAGTTCCTGTGCCAGGCCCTCTCATAGGCTCTGGGGATAGATTATGAGCAAAAGAGACTAAAAGCCCTTGGTGGTGGAGGTCATGCCCCCTGAAGAACCTTCTTTCACTCCTCAGCACTCAGAACTCTTCCAGATACTCTGCTGGCCTTGATGGTTCATATGCATAAAGTCGAGGGATGTTTGTTAAGTTCTTAAAACATTTATTGAGTGTCTACTGTATGGCAGGCATTGTATAAGTACTTTATAATGTATTGCCCCCCTCATTCCCACCATCTGTGCCGGCTACTCCACCATTATTCTCACTGTGCAGAGTAAAAGCAGAGGAGGTGGCATGGAAGTCCTGCCCATGACACACATTAGGAGGGCTCCTGACCTGAGCACCTGTAGCCTCACTCTATGACTCATCCATGGCCCTGCTCTGTATCTCCATAGTGCTTGGTCAGCTTGGGGAAACCTCAGTCCTCTCTAACACTGTGGGCTCTCTCAAGCTGGATCTCTATGATACCCAGCCTTGCTTCCCTTAGTAGGTCATTCATGAATGCCTTTGGCCTAGTTGTCTGTGTTGGGGCTCTGGCCCAGGAGTTGCTCTTTTCTAGGCATGAAGAATAAGCTCTTGTCTTCATAACCATCATCATATACATGGACACATGGGCCTTACCCTGACCTGCCCTTGCTAGACTTGCCACAGATCTCTGTGCCCCTGCATCCTCCCATTCTGCTTCTCCTGGATGTGCCTGGGGACAGCAAGTAGTTGTCTCCTGCCCATGACGTGTTTTACTGCCATCCTCCCCCTTCCGCCTTCCCCGCCTTCCCACCTTGCTTCTCTCACCCTCACACTCTCTTTTGATCTTGCAAATCCAGGCCCTTGGAGAAATCAGACAGTATGAAATATGAAAACTGCTTGGGAAGTAATTGAAGAAACACTGCGACTTTTGAAACCCACAGAGATAATACTCACACCTTCTTACTCACGTTATTTAATTTTTAATGGCAGATTTAATTAATGGAGATCAGGTCTTCTGCCTTCAGATGTGCTCAAGAAGCAACTGCAGGCGCAGGAGGAGGGGCAGCTGTCTAGAGCAGGGAAAAATGCAATCCAGAAGTGGGAACCTGAGGAATCTATGGGGAAGAAAAGTCTCCAAAACTAACAACAGTTCGTGATGGTGAGGACTGATGATGTGGGCCCAGTGCAGGCCCATCAGAGAGCATCCAGAAGCCCATGAGCTACCTCTGTCCTTTTAAAAATAGGGCTCTCTGCTATTCCCTCACCTAAAAAGCCAGGGCTTGACCAAATGTAGTGGCTCAGGCCTGTAATTCCAGCACTCAGGAAGCTGAGATAGGAAGATCTGACTTCAAATCTAGTCTTGTCTACATATTGAGTTCCAGGCTAGCCTGGGCCATAGAGCAAAACCTTGTTTCAGAAACGCAAAAGAAACCAACTAACCAACCCAGGCTCTGAGCCTGAAGTTGAGACTACTTCACCCAGGGCTCCTCTTGGCTCCTCCCTGCCCTCACTCTGACCATTTGACAGGCCCATCTTCCCACATATACCCACATCGCCCTCAAAAAACCATCCATATTGTTGTCTCTCCTCATGAGACCTCCTCCTCGCTTGGCTCATATCTGCTCACCCTTTAGTTTATTGGAAATGAATATATTCTTTAACTCAAGAACCTGACTTCTAGAATGTTCCCTGTAGATATGCTCATTCACACACAGAATTGCAGGTAGGTACTTCTCCTCAGCACTCTTTACAACAGTAGGAGAATTTGTTGGCCTAGAGGACATGGTGGGAGGTGCAGAGCGCTTACTCACAGAACCCTCACCCACACTGTGCTCCCTCACGGAGTGTGCTCACTCAGTGTGTTTGCTCACAGAGTGCTCCCTCTCAGTGTGCTCACCCATAGTATGCCTCACAGAACGCTCTCTAATTAAAGTACTTGCCCACAAACGGTTTGCCAACAAGGTGCTCACAAGTGTGCCATGACCTCACCTAAGGGGGTGTAAAGAGGAAGGTGGGATGGGGCGGCTGGGGTACAAACCTCAGCAAGCTCACCACTCACTGTGGCCCCTGCCTTGCTTTCACTTTTGGAAAATATTGGTGTGACAAAAATAGTGCCTTTAAAGTTGGAGTGTCAGTCTCCCATGAACTAGGCCATGAGCTCCATTGTCAGAACCACCAGAGGCAATGAGAGGGAGCAAGAAAGATACCTTGATTTGCTTCAGTTCAGGTATCAGCTTCCAAGAAGACAATCTGATCAAATTTGCAGGCTGCTTTGGTAGGTGCCCACAGAACATCAAACTACTGGCCTCATGCTCATTTGGAATTGTGACATTGTGTTGTCTGAGCACCCCACATGGCCAGGACACAGGCTCCACTTGCCTTGGACCCCACTACCAATACCAAGTAGTTCTCAGGATGAGCAAGTTGGCCAGTCCTCAAGAAGCCCACAATGATGGCAAAGTAGTCTACAGGGTTCTTGTCCTCAAGGAAGAAGGCTGGAGAACCAGGGGCTCATGAGCAAATGTAGTGACATGATGCGCTCCCATTGTGGCTGGGAGACCTTCCTGTGCTTCTGGACCAGCGGTTATGACAAAGCCCATTGCCATGGGTCTGCACAGACCGGATGAGACCAGCTGGGGATTTTCACTGAGTCATCCTGAGGAAAATAGAGGAAGCTACAGTGGAGTGGCCATAACCACTTCTTGGCCTGTGGACACTTCCTATGACAAATCCTACTGACCACATAATTGGCTCCATGTCCCCTGGGACAGATGTGTCCTGCTTACCGTACAGAGCAGTAGCTCCTCTTGTGTCTGCCCACAGTAGATGGGCCCCATCTCAGCCCTTGGGTCCTCCCTCTGAGAGGGACTCAGCAGGTGGCTGGGCTGGGAAGCCTGTGACCTGACCCTGTGAACACATATAGGAGAAAAGAAACTCAGAGATAGTTGAACCAGGCAGATTTCTTATGGGGAAGAAAGACCAGGTTCCATGGAAGGAACTTAGTATGAGGTTCTTTGTGGCTTCAGAAACTACACAGTGCTGTATGAGTTGAGAGAGATCTGTGTTCCTGGTTTTCTGTCACTCTGCAGTTAAGAAAACAAAGCTTGGAGGAAGTAAATGGTTTACCCAGAGACTGTGGCCAGCACACGCCAAAGTGCTGTCATACTGTGGGTCCATGGATAAGGCCACATCCTCAGAAGGCTCCAGCAGAGTCCCAGTGATCCCAAGGATGACACAAAAGAATATCTGCTGGAGGAACAGGCACATACTGATCAGATTGCCTCTGCCCTTAGCCTCAGCCAGGATAGCCATGTCAGGGAATGTTACACTATCCTAAAGCAGAGCTGACTCTCTTGATGCAAGGACTCCAGAGGAGAAGCAGAAAACCTTCTTGGGCACAACATTAATATAGATCTTCCACTGCCAGGCTGTAGGAAGACCTGTATTTACTTCATGCCTGTTGTGTGCTGGAGTTAGTGGCATGCCTTGGAGAAGGACCTCCCGCTTAGGAACTTTATGTTCCTAAGCTCCCTTGAAAGAGTCTCCTTTCCATGCTGACCCCCCAGTCAACCTTCCCTGAAAGTATAGACAGTGGGAATGTCAGAGAGCAGGTCAAAGTGGAGCTTGGTTGCAGCCCAGACCTGCATGCACACCTGTGGTCCCCTAGAGGAAGTCCTCTGTCTTAGTTCCCTTCCCTCTAGATATTGTTGGGCTCCACACCACAAGGTGTGCTCTCCTAGCAACCCTGATCCAGAACTCTCTTCCTGTCCATCCAGGGACTGGCTTGGCTTTTCTTCAGCAGGTAGGTAGGTGGAGCCAGGCTGAGCCTGACAGATGTGCAAGGAAACACAACCCTGAGACTTCACAGTCCCGTCACTGTCACATCAACTTGTTGCAAGAACTGACTGATGAACCTGAAGCTGTTTGCTCATTTGTGAAACCGGGAGAGTCCCTTCTTAGGAGTAAATGCTATGCAAAGGGCCTGACCTTGGCACACCACACAAAGGCATCTGCTATTCATACCCTACTCAAGACATCTGACCACACACCCTACACCTCTGCATAGGGGCCACTTGACCCACTCTGTCTCAGCCTCCAGGTTTGGCCTTTCCCCCACCCCTATATGTCTATCCAACCATGCATGGGTGTGAGCACTCCCACCTGAAGTGCAATGTCCTAAGGCTAGAAGGGGTGTCAGTATTAGTCTCTGAGAGCAGGTGAAGATGGCTGGAGCTTTAGAGAAAAAATAAAGTGCTAGTCTAGACCTGTGTGACCAGAGTGACTAACAAGTTAAGCAACTTACCCATCATCACAATGTGGCACCAGGATCAAACCTAGCTGGCTTGTTCTTGTTCCTAGGCTTTCCCTGCCAGCCTGGCTGTGTAAGTATATGTGCAATGGATAACTTCAGGAAGGACGAGGGACATGCCTTCAGAACCTCCCACAGTGCATCATGGGAAGCAGCAGAGCCTAGGAATTAAGACACTGGATAGCCCTGGCACTGCCCCCTTGCTATTTTAGCTTGTCACTTGACTTCTTTAGGCACCATGGTCCACTTGTCCAATAGGGATTGGAGTAGATCAAATTCAGCACATTTTTCTTTTCTAGTAATAAATGCTTCAGACCATGCAGGCTCCACCACAGCCATTCCACTGATCCTATAGCATACAAGCAGCCAGAGACATGGGTGTATATGGTCATGGGCCAATGAAACTTTATTTACAAAGAAGGTGGACGGCAGATTTGACCTGTAGCCTGCAGCTTGCCAAGCCCTGAACTAAAAGTCAGAAAGTCACTTTTCTAGGTTTCCATCACAGTGGTCAGCATGCTGTGGGAGCTAGGACCTAAGCTGTGCTGACACCAGTTAAGATATTAGCATCTGTCCAGTTCTAGTGTGATTTTGTCCCACAGGCTTCCAGAAGGAGATGGCAATCTTTGGTAACCATTTCTGTGTTTTCTTTTTGTAGAATGTCGAGATATATAAACTGTCTTCCCAGCAATTCCATGAGGCGGCTTCAAAAGCAGAGAGCACAATAAAGTAAGAATCTGCTTATTGTTCTTTTTAAACTTACCTACATTTGTGAAAATCCCCTTGTGTGGTTTGAAACCTGCCACCACCTGCCTGATGGCAAATTTCTCTAATAACAAGACAGCCATCTGTTCCTCAGCCTCTCAGCTGGGCTGAAGGTAGCCATTGGCCATCAGTAATTGCCCAGCTTAGCACACAGCTCTTCCCAGCTCCTTGGCATGTTGCAGTGTACTGCAGCCACTGTCTTTCTCTGGGGCAGCAGCTGCTTTGTTATCTAGCTAGGTAAGGGGCAGTGAACAGGCTCCAAGGGCCCTGGGGGTTTGTCCTGGTCCCCTACTTTGTAAAGAGTAGGGCTGGGGGTGTCTCAGCATATCCCCTGTGGGAGCTTCCTGCTCCAGCTGAACATACAATGTTCTTCTAGCCTAGGCCACTCACACTCAGGACACTCCATACTGTGCTTCCAAATGAAAAGAACTCACAGAGGTCAAAAGCTCATAGGCCGGTACTCTGCCCCATCTGCCAGGCTCCTGTGCTGTCCACAAATACTCTGAACCAGGACATCAGAAGCAGGGAGGTGTGGGCTTGTTTATGAATCATTTGGGTGCAGATCCCTGGGGAAGGAAAGCCTTATTTAAGTGTGAAAATGGTCTCTGTGCCAGGAGACTAGAATTATCCAATGAACTGCTACAACCCTTTCTGCTTCCTTGGCAGTCTTTCTCCCAGAAAATTGGGTGAGTCACCAGGAAAGCCCAACATGGTACAAAATGGTTGATCTGGCAACATGAGAAGAAGGTTTGAAAAGCTGTGAGGTGGCAGAGTACTTGTGAAAATGCTATGAATAACTGTAGGAAGAGTTTTTCATCAGGACCACCGTTTAGCTCTGTCCCACCAGCCAGTTTCTCAAATAACCACACAAAGTCTTATTATTAATTATAAATGCTTGGCTGATAGCTCAGGCTTGTTACTAACTAGCTCTTACAATTTAAATTAACCCATATTTTTATTTATATTCTGCCACGTGGCTCAGTACCTTATCTCAGGGCAGCAAGTTCATCTGCTTCCTCTGCACGTCCTCAAGACTTCTAAGACTCTTGTGACTCTACCCTTTCTCCTCCCAGTGTCCTCTTTCCCCAAAAATCCTGCCTAGCTATAGGCATTCATGTCTTTATTAGCCAGAGAGTGATACGTATTCATAGTGTACAAAAAAAATTGTTCCACAGCATTTCCCCATTTTTGTCTAATTAAAACAGAGGGTTTTAACTTTAACATAGTAAAACTATATATAACAACAGTTATCAAGTAAGAATTACAGTTACAATATCTAGTTGATTTATATTTGGCAAATTTAGAGAAAATTTCTCTTATTTATCTTATCTCTGTGAGCCTTAAGTTTTATACCTAATTTACCTTTATCATAACTAAGGAAAACTTTAAGTTTAATTATTTAGTCTTTAACTCTATCAAAGACCCCAGAAGGGTATAATGTTACCTAACCACAGGGACATCTGGCTGCCTGGACAGTCACCCAAAGTTCTTCTGCAACATTGGGGCATCAGACTTTGGCCTACAGGCCTAATATATCTGACAGACATTTTTGAGAAGCAGGGAATTTTGAAGGACTGTCCTACTTTGTCTTTGCAAAGTTTGGCAGTCTTTTTTTTTTTTTTTTAACATCCTGCTGGTTCAGTTTGGACAGTATACTATCAGCAGTTGAGGCAAGGGACTAGCTTTGCAAGGGCAAAAGCACAAACGGCTAGCTTTTGCCATAAAAAAAGTAAACTCCAATATGGAGGTTCTTTGATGCGCATCATCTTTTTTGAAGTAATTTGGTGCTGTCAGGAGCAGATGTATCTCACTGTCATAAAAAGCCTTAGGTTATTAAACACCTTAAATGCCATATTCTGTAGATCTTTGAAGTGTTTGAAGACCATCTCTCTATCTAAATGTATCTGTTTAACCTTGAAAACATACCTAATATGACTATAAATTTGATTATAGATGACTATTAACCTGCATTTCGAAATTATACATTATGTTTAAATGAGCTACATAAGCATAATACTCCAAACAAGAGTAGAAACATACATACAGTATAACAAAATTAACTTTAAATTTGTATCAATAAACCAAAGTCCATACCAATGTAAAATATTATGACATTAATATTTGTTTTTTTGGGCTGGAGAGATGGCTCAGAGGTTAAGAGCACCAACTGCTCTTCCAGAGGTTCTGAGTTCAATTCCCAGCACCCACATGGTGGCTCACAACCATCTGTAATGAGATCTGGCACCTTCTTCTGTATACATAATAAATAAATAAATCTTTAAAAAAATATTTATTTTTTGGATTAAAGCAGAATCAATAGTCTACCCTTTTATCTCATCATTTCTATATCATATACCCCTTTTTTTCCTTTAGAAACAAATCTTTGAATTTAATTCCTTTGTTTAGTTTTTTTCTTGACTAGACCAATAACAACTTGTAACCAACCCCTTTAAATGATGACAAACATTCATAACCAATCTTTTGAGAATTTGGGCATTGTTTTCTCTATAAAGCTTCCTGTTGTCTGGGGGCACTGGCATCTTTGAGGGACCCTGAGAAAATGTAGGATAATTGTTAAGTCTTGGCTAGAGTAGTTTGTGAGGGTGGACCATCTCAGCCAGCAGCCTTGAAGCTGTTCTAGATGCAGAACTCTGAGGAAACTGTAACAGAGGCATTTTGAGATGCTGGATCACCTGGGCCATTCATCTTTATTGGTATCTGGTTCCCTTGCTCTGAAAATATATAAACTTTTGAAGGTAACATACATATCTGCATTAATACAAGTATAGGCTGTGTATTGTACACAAGTTAGTCAAAGATGATTTTTTTGTTTTATTTTTAGGCATGTAAAATATATGTTATGTGTTTTGTAGTTTTTCTAGGATTATTTCTTTATCTCTGTAGCCAGGATTTTCAGGGAGCTTTCCTTGATCAAACCTGATTCATATCAACCTGGAATGAATCCACAGCCTCTCATTTCCTGTGGAAATAAAAGCATAACCTCTTCCCCTAAGCAACATACCTTTTGGCTTCCATTTTGAAGTCAAGATATTTTTTAAATATGAAGGTTGGTTTAATCTAGCAGCTTTCATAATCCAATATCTCTTAGCAGCTATTCATTCATCAGCACTCAAAAAATTCAAAGAAAACACAATAACATATAGGATTCAGACTCTCTGTGTATTTCCTATCTTTATGTGGCTTATTAATATTTTTTATTTTGCTTTATTCCTTTTTTAAGGACTTTATCACTTTTAAACTATTTTTATTCTGTGACTATACATACATGTATATATATATATGTATGTATATATATATATATATATAATTTCTCCTTTCTCTCTCTAGCCTATGTGTATTTTTAAACACACTATAACCAGTTTAGAGGTTTCTTTCATCTGGATCTGTCTTTACTGTGTAGCTGAAATCTTTTTTTGTCTGTATGAGCAAAACTTAAACTGCTATGCAACTTAGCTCATGGCATGCTGGTGGCTGGCTCCTCCCCACTCAGTTCCCTGAGAATCTCACTCATGGCAGAGGTACCAGGGAGCCATGTTAACTGCCCCGACTTTGGGAAGATTTTGGATTCATGCTGCCACCAAGTAGCATGCCGTCGGCTGCTCATGAATCCCATTTAAGTTTTCGGTAGCAGGGCCTCTTAAAAGAGCTGCTCCTCTGTTTGCCACTAGCCCTGCGCCTGCCCAAGAGAAGGTGGTTACCAAGAAGCTGCATTTGACTCCGTTTTGTGTGTTTGGAATCTTTTCTAAGCTTTCTCGGGTTTTATGTGGCTATATGTTGCCCCATGTTGGGTGCCATTTGTAGGCAGAGTTTTTCTTCAAGACCACTGGTCAACTCTGTCCTGCCAGTTGGCTCTTCAAATAACCACACAGAGACTTACTATTAATTATGAATGCTTGGTCAATAACTAAGGCTTGTTATTAGCTAGCTCTTACAACTTAAATTAACCCATATTTTTATTTATATTCTGCCACGTGGCTTGGTGCCTTATCTTAGTGCAGCATGTTCATCTGTTTCCTCTGCATCTTCTCGAGACTTCTGAGACTCTCCTGACTCTGCCCTTCCTCCTCCCAGCATCCTCTCTCCCCAGAAATCCTGCCTAGCTATAGGTTATCAGCTCTTAATAAAGCCAGTGAAAATAATACATATTCATAGTGTACAAAAAGATAACCTTGTGAAGAGCCAGGAGAATGGGATGGGATTGATGTACAGTCAGAATGGGCCCGAGGGTTTGGTGGAATGGCATAAGGTACTGTGTTGGGCTTCTGTTCCCGTGTTTGAAGCACTTGCAGCTAGGAGAGTGCTGGCAAGCAGCACCAAGGAAGAAACAGTTTGGGGACAGGAAATAACAGTTTTGAAACTTTAAGTCCTAGAGTGACAGTGGGATTGTGGAAATGTGGGAGGACAGAGTTTTCTAAATCAGGTAGAAGGAGATAAGGAAAGGTATGTACACAGCCTTTGGTGTATTGCCCCTTCCCCACCACCCCCACAGGCCTGAGCATTGTATGTCCCCTGAATAATAGAGGATATTTAGATGCCCTCTAGGTGTGTGTCATCTGCCTACAGGCGTCCCTGCCTTGATGGAGGGACAGCGAAACGTTTCAGAAAGGCTCTTCTTGCACACTAGCTTCACCCAGGATTGTGAAACCCTCATGTCAGACTGGTAGGGAGAGCCAGGTGACAGCCACTGCAGCAGTGCAACCTCTGGCCATATGAGGGGCCTCTCCACCTGCAGGAAGCTGAGGCTGATTCACTCTTAAGGACCTGGTGCCCTGTCATATGCCCTGTGAGCCTGACTTCATTGTTACAGGCCACTCTTACATCTTCCTGTCCTCTGAAGACAAGGTAGAAATGGACCAGCATGGTTTTTACCAGGTGAAAGTCAGTGGCCTTGTGTATGTTTGTAGCATGCCTGGATAACCACTGCTGCTTGCTGAGCTATATTGAATAGTATATAGCTTTATCCACTTTCAGTTTGATTCTCTAGTGTGCTATTGCTACTGTCAGTGTACACGTGGAGAGGGATCTGGAAAAGGTTGCAAGGACCCTTACTTTGCCTGAGATCTCAGTTGGTGATATAGTTGATATCTTACCTGCCCCACCCACCCAAAGTCACAGATATTTAAGATATGATCCCAGCCATAGGGTAGATGGTAGAACCTTTAAAAGATACAATCTAGAAAAAGGGAGATAGAACATTAGAGGCATGATCTTGAAGAGGATGTTGGCCCTCATCTTTTGCCCTTGCTTCCCAGCTGCTATGAGGTGAATAGGGCTCCTCTAACACAAGTTCCCTACATGGTCTATTGTGTTATCACAGGCCCAAAACATCAGTATCAAGTGACCACGTACTAAAGCTTCCGAATCTATAAGCCAAGTAGACTTTTCCTTTTCCCTCTGTTAAGTTGATTTGACCAACACAGTGAATGTATGGTGGGGCTGGGGTTAAAGTTTAACTCAGACTGCTTCAGAGCTCTGTCCTTCCCTTATGTCTGTGTCTCTGCTGTCTTTCTTTTTTTTTTTTAATCTATTTTATTATTTGTGTGTGTGCGCGTGCGTGCGTGCGTGCGTGCGTGCGTGCGTGTGTGTGTGTGTGTGTGTGTGTGTGTGTCACAGACAACTGTTAGTCACCCACATCGGTGCCAGGAACCAAGCTCAGGTCCTTTTCAAGAACATTGCATGCTCTTAACCATGGAGCATCTCTCTAGCCCCTCGGCTGTCTTTCTAAGACCTCTCTGAACCTAGGGTAGGTAGCTGGACATTAAGCCACCAGGCCTGGCAGACTGGCTCAGCCCTCAGCCCTGCACTTACTAGCAAATCACTCCACTCTGAGAGGCCTCCATTTCCTCAACTCCAAATAGGACACACTTTGTAATACTTTACATGATGGTGCAGCAAGTCTGCATACGAAAGGGACCCGTGGGATGTCGTCAGCTGCTGGTGGTGGTAGCAGCGTGACTTTTGGCTAGAGGCTGAGTCAGCATTCTTCAGAAACTCCGCTGGATCTCTGAGAGATGATTTGGTCATACATGTTGAGTCCTTGTCAGTGGGATCAGTGTTCATATGAAAGGGACACCAGGGCACTGCCTTGTCCCTCCTACTCCGAGAAGACAAAGGGAAAAAGTGCTGTCCATGAAGCAGGGTTGTGGACTTCACTACTCAGGAGCTGCCTACCATTGGGCCACATGGACTCTCCAGCCTTCAGGACTGAGTTCAAGAAGTAGATGCTGTTTGTGAACCATCTGTGAGTCTCAGCTCCAGCCAGTACTAAGAGACATTAATAATGGCAGCCATTGAGTTGCTTCACAGCACTGGCTTGGTGGAGAAAAAATTGATAGAGTTTCCAGAACACTGTCTTTTCCCTCATGTAGTAAACAGTGCAAAGTTAGAAAGTATTTTCCTTAAATATCAAAGGAAAAAATGTTTGTGAGATTTTTTCGGATTAGCAAATGATTGCAAATTGCATTGTAAATGTCACAGGAATGAATGCCAGCTGCTGGTGGCAGAAACGGTGGGAGTTTCCTTCCAAGACAGCGGAGCATTGCTAACAGATCCGAGTAAACCGAATGATTACTTAGATGGTAAACTCTGTCCGTGTTTTCATTCGTTTACCACATGTGGTGTGGCTCCTGTTCCTGATGGCATGCTAGAATTGAGGTTCTAGCTAGGAAGAGGGCAGCTTCTGCCTCTGCCAAGAAGAGCCTACTGACATTTGAGATACAGAAAACGGTATTGCAGAGAAAGCAAATTCCCAGACAAATGTTCACTATGGTCTAATAGTACTGTGAAAGATAGGGCACAAGTTTGAAATGCCCAGCCAAGGAACCTGACCTAGGCTGGACTTGGCAGAGGAAATGACGTTTGAATTGACTCCTGTGAGATGCGGAGCTGCCAGAGAAAGGAAGGGGAAGCTAGTTTCACCATGTGCAAAAGCCCTGAGACAAGAAGTCATGTAGTCCACTGGAAGAGCTGAAAGACGATCAGTGTGGCCAAAGTAATGAGCAGGAAGAGAGACACAAATGAAGTTCCTAGAAGTAAGCAGGGGCCAGGTTGACATTACATGGCGTATTTTAGTCTTGTTGTAAGAATGCAAAGTGTGCCAGGCGGTGGTGGCACATGCCTTTAATCCCAGCACTCGGGAAGCAGAGCCAGGCGGATCTCTGTGAGTTTAATGCCAGCCTGGTCTACAGAGCAAGAGCCAGGACAGGCACCAAAACTACACAGAGAAACCCTGTCTCGAAAAACCAAAAAAAAAAAAAAAAAGATGCAAAGTGCATCCATGTGTTATTTAGCAACACCTCAACCAACAGTGACCTGCATAGGCGGTGACCCCAGAAGATCACAGTGGGGCTGAGCACCTCCACAGCATTGCACATCACTGTGTGGTGATCTATGCACACAGACCTCCAGCAGCCAGTCCTGTGAAATAACACAGTTGTTGTTGTTGTACATAGCACACTGTGTTGGTGATCGTATGTGGCCATGCTGCTGGTTTAGCATTCAATATGCCAGACTACTGTTGTCATTATTTAAGTGTGTGCTCATTCCACTTTACAAAGGAAAAAGCAACTGTAAGGTAGTCTGCTGTGTGTCATGGACCGTGGTTTCCAACATCTTATGGGTACTATGTCTCAATTGCATCAGGAGGCCACACCAAGATATTGACACATACCATCTAGGTTTGTATTGTGTGATTTGGCTGATTTAAGGGATAAATAATAAGCTGCTCTGCTGTTCACATGATGTTGCTAACAACACATTTCTTCAGAACAGCTCACTGTGGATAAGCAGTGGATGACTTTGCATGCCCAGCTTTATTTCCTTTCTTTTATCTTCAGTCATGCCTGTAAATTCTCTCTTGAGCATATAGCTTTGCTACAACGTTTAAGTTCTGGGCTGATATATTTTCACTACAATTCAATTCAATCTTTTTCTGCTTTTAATTCTGATTTCATCTGCTGAAGAAATGTATTGATGATTTTCCAAACATTGGAGGATTTTCTACTTTTGGTATGATTGCTTTGTAGTTTAATTTGCTAATTAGTGACTTGAGAGCAGGAAACTGAAATTGTCTGGAAGGTTGATTTATGATCCAGTATATGGTCTGTTTTGGTAGCCCTCCATGGTTACTCTTCACTGTCATCTTAACTGGATTTGGAGTCACCTAGGACACCCTCTGTGTGTTTTTGAGTGTGTTTGCAGAGAGATCTACCTGAAGAGGGAGACTTGCCCGAAATGCGGACAGTACCATCATCATGGATAGGCCCCTGAACTGGAAAACTGAATTGAGCACCAGCATTCATATCTCTGCTTCTTGTTTCTGCAACCTTTTGTTCTTCTGGGGAAGAATTCTTGATTCCAGAGCAGGGAGTGTTTCTGCCAGAAGGTACAACAATCCCATTGTATTAGAAGCTCAAATTTTCCTGGCCACTTTGGGCTTGTGGTTGTCCTTCACAACTTTCTGTTACTGTTTGGTGATCCAGACCATCAAAGGAGAAACTGAACTGTTTCTCCTCAATGGAGGTAAGGAAAATGTGCCTGGAAGGCAGGAAATCCTTTAAGGTAACTCTTGGTGTTTCCATGCCTTATGATTAAGGTCAGGAGGAAACCACAACAGCCCAATCCAGGAAGGATGATAAATGTCCCAGACCCTTCAGGAATGAAGTGTGAGTCACCCCTCTAGGTAAAGAACCAAGACCTGCCTGCTGAGGGTGGAGGGAATGTGGAATGGGTAAAAAAAAAAAAAAAAAAAAAAAAAAAAAGTGCTCTAAGTGCCAGCTAGTCAGAAAAAGGGAGGAATAGCTGATACAGTCTTTGTGTGCAGTTAAAAGGAAGTTCTGCAGTGGACATGCCCCACACTCATCCACTGGCTAAAGTTCTTAGGTCTCGTGTAGATCACTGCTGTCGTTGCTGTCTAGACTTACTCATTGGTTGTTTCTTTGAGATTGCTTCCCTTCTGACTAAAGAACTGATGGTGCCAGGCCTGATGGTGCACACCTATAACCCCAGTGCTTGGAAGGCTGAGGCAGGTAGAGCATGAATTTGAGGACAGCCTGGTCTACAAAGTCACACACACACACACACACACACACACACACACACACACACACACACAGAGAGAGAGAGAGAGAGAGAGACACAAATCCCAAATCTTCCTTTAGTGTTTCTCTTAGTGTAAATTTCCTAATAAAAAAAAATTTCTATTTGTAGTTGTCTGGGGCATCTGTACTTCATTGTCCCTGGGAAGGAATCAGCAGCCATTTTCACCTCTGAGGAGATTTCTATGTTGATGTCTTTTTCTATTGATTTGATGCTACCATCATTACCCTGGGATTCTTTTATGATTTCTGTCTTTGACTTTTAGCACTGTTAATAAGAATGTATTTAGGCATGGATTTTCTTCCTTTTTCTTTTTTTGGTGGTTCATGTTTTGGATTTTAGCACCCTTGTCAGTCTTAGGAATTTTCTGGCATTCTCTAGGCAAATATTCACCTCTGCTGTCTTATATTCTCCTCTCTAGGCTTCCAGATTTGGATTACTACTGCATGTGTCTCTTAGTCCTTTTTCTGCTTTCACCATCTTATAAAATCTCATCACTGTAGCCTGGTGTTCCAATTGAGCTTGGGTTCGCTGGTCCCCTCTTCATGGGGACAAGTTTGCCTCTTACTGAGCTCTGAATCAGTTATCACATTTCCCCAATTATTGATGCCCCTCTTAAAGGCTGTCCAGTCTGATGAGCATCTGCCCTTTGATGTATTTTTTCTTGGATATGTTAGCTATGCTTATTTTGAACCCATCTGAGGTCTGCTCCTGCCCCCTTCTCCATCTTAGACAGTCTCTTTGTGTTCCTGGTGGTTCTCAACTACATGTCCACACTGTAGACGCTTTGGCTATGTTTTCTTTTCAGAGATGTCCTTGGTGGCCACTTGGATGAAGCAGGTCTTCTTATTCTCAGGGACTCAGCTGACTTGACTAAGCTTGACTAGTCTTCCTGACAGTCAGGTGAGTCACCCTATACTCAGGGTGTGGCTCTCCAGCATGTTTCCTTCTTAAAACTCTGAACTATGGTTTTAGTTTCCTCAGTCATGGGAACCTTCTGGAAACACCCTTGGCCTTTCTGCGGCCTTTCCACGAGCTTCTTAGCCTCTTACTTTTAAAGTGGCTCAGGAATTTATAAGTGTTTTAAAGAAGAAAAAACTGCATGTTTCTAGCCTCCTACCTAGACTTCTGGGCCTTGAGCTAGCTGTGTGGCCGCCTTCCAAGGAATGCTGTCTCTCTGCATCCCCATGAGATCACCCTCCTGACCTTCTGGCCCTTGCTGAAGCCATGAGCTGATAGAAATGCTATGGGGAAAGTGGCCTAAGAATGCACATCCATCTCTGCATGGCTCCCTTCTCAGGTCCTGGCCTGTCTATCCTGGTTTCCTTGGTACTTAGACACCTGCAAGGCCTGGCTTTTGTGGGAAGGGAATACAGGTCTCTCTCTGTTGCTCCACTGGGGCTGAGGCAGAGCTGACAACCTCTGAGGAATGGCTAGACTCAGCTAGCAGAGAAAGGCCTTGCAAGTTCAAAAAAACGGGAAGTCTAAAGCAAATTTGGCAGAGCTACTCCAGCACAGGGGGACGGTCCTAGAAACCTATTATCTCCAGAGGCCCTGAGTCAAGGACCTGATGACTCTGGCCTCCGGGTCAGTGGAAGACTCTTGTTGGTGAGGCTGACAGTTACAGTTTGGGGACTTTTGTTTTGGAAGAATTGAGTTGTAGGTGTAGATAAGAATACCCAAAGTGTGTATGCCCTTCCACCTCACTCAAGCACCGTGGGCGGGATTGCTCTGGTTTTCTGAAGGAAGAGATTAAGACCCCAGGGAACATCCTGCATTTATTGTGTCACATCTATTTTTTATGACAACCTTCAGTCCTCTTCCCATGGGATTCATTCACAGCCTGCCTTGGCTTCTCATTGTCAGGAAGCTTGTAGTGTCCTCCTGGAGCACAAAGAGCCAGCCTTAGAGAGTCTAGAACAATCAGGCCAGGAAGAAGAGAGTTATTAGCTGTCTTTGGATGAGTCATTGTGCTTCTAGGACTTTGATCCCAGGATCTCTGACTAATGTCCCTTCGAACTTGCTGTTTGAGCTGCCACCCCACCCCCCCCCGAAAGACAGGAATTACTACACAGACTGAGTTTGCATCTATTTAGTGAGCTGATGACAGATTGATTTGAACACCAAATAAAGTGGCATTCTTTCAACATTCTTAATCCAGGTAGCGTTCAGCTCTGGCTGAACTCAAGGGGTGCAGTGGCTCAATTCCCTGTTTTAAATAATCTTAGCTATAACTTCCTCCAAGAAGTTAACACACCAAAGATCCATCAGAGGTGGACCAGTACATCCAGGGGGTGAACACCATGACACAGGTGCTTTGTGATACCCCATCTGCCATCTTTTTCTCATCCTAAGGCAGAGGCTGGTATCCATGTGGAAGACAAGGCAGCTATGGCAGGTTAGTTGGCATCTCAGATACAGTGTCATGGTGTGGAAACAGACAGGCCTGTGTCTTCCTGTGCAAATTTTTATAGAGACCCGTTGGGGTGACCACAGGGTAGGCATGGAGGCAGTTCTCCATGCTTCTCCACATGACTCCCCTTACTGTACCTCAAGGCAGGGACAAATTGCTCACTAATACACAGGCTGGCTGACTACCAGTACCATCGCGGGGGGGGGGGGGGGGGAAATATACACATGTACATATACTTGAGCTTTCCTAAACTGCAGGACATTACTCCCATGCAGTGGCAAAGAGATGCCTCTTGGGGAAGGAAAGAGCCATGAAAAGGAATTATCTCCAGAGCATGGTGTGTGTAGGTAAAAGGTTGGATGATCACCCGCTCCAGTCAATAATGGGATAGAAATCACAAGTGGACCCCAGTACACTCTCACTGAACCTGGATGTGGTACCCAGGCTACTTTCAGCATTGCCCTCCTGTGCCTAGTAACAGTAGTTGGATAAGCATTTGAGCTGAAACCCATTTGCCACCCCTGGGTCAGATGAATTCTAATGATGGAATTGCAAGTCTGAGACTGTGTTTGGCTCCTGCTTTCAGAACAGACACTGTTGGGTTATGTGTGCTTGCATAACCTGCTTTGTGTGTAGCATGTCCTCCCTTTTCTGTCTAGACTGTTCTTACTTAAGCCTCTTTTCTGTTTGCTGTCCTGTCATCCAGAGCTCATCCAGGGTCATACTGCTCTATGTCCCCACCACCCAGCCTAAAACATGGTATGGTAGAAGTGTACCAGGTGGGTAGGTGAGGGAGCCAATGTTCCAGGGTGGCAGGCAAGGTTGGGAGTGAAAACACACTGCTCTGTGGGAGCCTCTGCCACAGGCAGCAGGGTCCTACCCTGCTTTGAGGTCAGTTAGGTGCTTGTGCAGACCATAGCTGTGCTGTTTAAGTTAGTATGACCTGTGTCAGATAGCGGAAAAAGCCACCCTCCTAGTAGAAACCAATGCTGACTATGGCCACCTGAGGGGAGCTCAGGGTTTTTGACAGGGCCAAATGAGACTGCAGCAGTTTCTGAAGTGTTCATTTTTAAACAATGTGTGTTTGTGGGTAGCTTGTATAATTCAAACTAGGAAGGTTACTAAAGGGAATTGCGGGATGGGGTAGTAAAGATTATGGCTACTCTCTTCTGTGACAGAGGCTAGTCCTGCTCTCCCTTGGACCTGGACCCTATCTGTGGATTTTATCAGAAAAAATGACACCCACTGTAGACCCCGAGGCACAGATACGCTGATTGGAGTGTAGGTGTTGTGGAGTACAAGGAGTCTTCCTGACGCTTGAGGGCCTCAGTGTCCAAGGCCAACACCTAAGAATGCGGGGCTGGGGACACTTGGGACAGATGGAGCAAATGAACTGTAGGAATTGCCAGCAGTTTTGTGACCCCTGCTACGTCATGTCAGCCTAAGTGATGAGTCCTAAGTGAGCTCCTGGTTAGGACCTAGGTCATGCAGACCTGGGTGAAGACATTGAGAGACCCCCACAGGGAAGGACTGGCTACCTCGCAGGAAAGGCAGGTCCAGTCTGTGGCTTGAGAAGAAGCTCATGCAGACCCACTGGCACTCCTTGGAGAAGCAAACTTTATCTGAGACCTAAACTGCAGCAATGAAAACTCAAGTGAGGTCTAGGAAAGAACTTCCTGACTTGCAGTGAGCCTTCATAATGTCCAGCCTTCATCTTCTACCAGAAGTATTTAAGGAGAAGTAGTAGTGTAGTGTGTACTCAGAGTGTGGCTCGTGTTGTCCAGTGTCTCTCCCTCCCTGGTGAACCATCAACATATACCCCCCAGGAAGAGCTGCCAGGTATTTTATTGTGGGACTATATGGGACTAATCCATGGCCTGGGTTCTGGGACCTGGGCCTATCATTGGCAGAAAGAAGCTGGGGGGCTAGTGTGTTTTCTAGAAACTTCCTCCCCTTACTATTTTCATCATCCTTTCTCCCTAAACACGAGATTGAGTGATGTGACCTCTGACCTGGTGCTTGCCTCCTTCCTCAGCTAAGGATGAGATTTGGTCCTTGCTGCCTCTGATAGCAGGCAGCCCTGCCTATGCATACCCTTTCCTCACACAGCACCTACCACTCTTGTCTCAATCAGGTCTCTGCAAAAGCATCTTGGCAATCCCACGGCCTCCACACTATCAAGCCCAATCTGCACAATGCCCACAGAACCTGAGGTGGGACACCGCCACTGCCCCTAAGTGTGGCTTTTTACCCATACCTAGTCATCATAGTCTGCAGACTAAGGCTTCTTGCTGGGAGATGCTTTGTTACTTCATCTTTGTAGCCTCAAACATTTCAAGCACTCAAGGGACTCTCAGGGACACAGTGGCCCCTTAGGAGCTATGGGAGCCGTGAAATGTGAGTGAAGCTCTCCTGGAGCAGAGACCATGGCACACCTGTCTCTGCCTAAGCTTTTGGGTAGTGACGTGAACCAAGCTCTGTGGATCATCTGAGTACACTGAGCTTCACCAGGCGGCCCCAGAGAGATGGGTCAGGCAGCTCTGTGCTCAGCGCTGGAGGGAGCAGGAACCTGTGGGAAGGTGCTGGTGAGGTGTCAGGAAAGCAGTCCTGGGGTGGCTGAGGTATTCACTACACAAAGCTGGGAGTTGATGGTTCTGGACACAAGGCCAGCAGTGCACAAGAGCTATTTGGACCTTGTTCTTCAGGCTGCAGTAAGTCATAAAATACACTTTTAAGTGGGGGAATTGATAATATTGGGTTTGTGCTTTAGAAAGAGAACTGGCAGCCTTGGGAAGGACAAAGTGACAGTGTCGAGAGCAGAGACAGGGCTCAGTGCTGCCAGCTGAAATGACTCACCCATTCCACAGCCACAGGTTGCAGTATTCCATGGACAGAGAATGACAGGACCCTAGGCTCCTACTCCCAGGCAACAGAACAGAAAGTCAGCAGTGAATGAGACAGAAACACGCAGTGTATGAAGGAAACATGGAGAATAATATGGGGAAGGGTGGGTAGGACTGCGCTACTTGGAGAGCTGGTACTGAATGATACAAAGTGCTAGGAAGGAAACAACAAGACAGGGTGGGAGACAGTGAGCAGGGCTGCACAGTTGAGTCAGAATGGGCTCTGTGCAGCACAGGTGAGGTGAGAGACAGTGAGCAGGGCTGTGTAGTTGAGAGTCAGAATGGGCTCTGTGCAGCACAGGTGAGGTGAGAGACAGTGAGCAGGGCTGTGTAGTTGAGAGTCAGAATGGGCTCTGTGCAGCACAGGTGAGGTGAGAGACAGTGAGCAGGGCTGTGTAGTTGAGAGTCAGAATGGGCTCTGTGCAGCACAGGTGAGGTGAGAGACAGTGAGCAGGGCTGTGTAGTTGAGAGTCAGAATGGGCTCTGTGCAGCACAGGTGAGGTGAGAGACAGTGAGCAGGGCTGTGTAGTTGAGAGTCAGAATGGGCTCTGTGTAGCACAGGTGAGGTGGGAGGCAATGAGCAGGGCTGTGTAGTTGAGAGTCAGAATGGGCTCTGTGTAGCACAGGTGAGGTGGGAGACAGTGAGCAGGGCTGTGTAGTTGAGAGTCAGAATGGGCTCTGTGCAGCACAGGTGAGGTGGGAGACAGTGAGCAGGGCTGTGTAGTTGAGAGAGTGGGTTCTGTGCAGCACAGGTGAGGTGGGAGACAGTGAGCAGGGCTGTGTAGTTGAGAGTCAGAATGGGCTCTGTGCGGCACAGGTGAGGTGGGAGACAGTGAGCAGGGCTGTGTAGTTGAGAGTCAGAATGGGCTCTGTGCAGCACAGGTGAGGTGGGAGACAGTGAGCAGGGCTGTGTAGTTGAGAGTCAGAATGGGCTCTGTGCAGCACAGGTGAGGTGGGAGACAGTGAGCAGGGCTGTGTAGTTGAGAGTCAGAATGGGCTCTGTGCAGCACAGATGCAGGCTCTGGAGAACAGAGGACACCTGACCAGGGCCTGTTTGTGCACTGTTACCTCCTGTGTTGCAAGCTACCAGCACCTAAGCAGAAAAGGGAGAGGAACAAGTCTGAGGACCATGGGATGACATGTTCTTCACAGTCTGTGTTCCAAGGGCCTGGAGCCCATACTTGTCCAGCCAACACCCACCGGGTGGGTTTGGAAGCACTGGCCATGGGCTTATGGGAGGTGCTGCCTCAGCCCCAGGCTTTCTTGACGTTCAGAGATCCATGACTTAAAACTGAGCTTAGAGACAACAGTTTGGTAATCCTCTCCCCTTACAAAGACAGAAATGGCATTTCATTCCCAGCTCTATTAATGCGCTCACTTTGGGAATAAAGCCAGTGTCCCTGAAGGCAGGGGCTGGGCGCATCTCTTTTGTGCCACTTTTGTTTTCTTTTGAGTGTTACATTTAGATTAGCTTCTGGGGATTAAATGTTATTACAGTCCAATCTTTTTTCTCCTTTTTTAATCAGGAGAGAGGTGACTGCTTAGCATTGTTACTGTTAGATTGTTTCCCTGGGTTGTGTCACCTCCCCATTCCTAATCTTTGGGGAAAGCTTGGCTGACTGAGGCTGCAACCGCCCCTGACATGGGAGGAGCCAGGCCATCCAATGCAGCCCTATTGTGTGCACATGCTGTTTCTCTAGGGAGTATGGCCTGGAAAGTGAGTAGCAAAGTGTCAGTGAAGAATCCCCTCAGTGCTGGGTGCTGTCAATGAATGCTGCTTACCCAGGACCTGCTGGGCTGGAGTCTGGTGAGCCCTGTCTCTGGCCCTGACATCTAGTTCTCAGGAGACCAGGATGGATGGCACAGAAAGATGGCTCATAACAGATGGAGATTTAGAGACAAGTGTCCCAGATGGAGTTTCTAAACCATTGGGAGAAATCATATCTCCAGGCCATGTGGGCTTCCACCTTCCATAAGTTGACATCGTCTGACTCCCTTAGTGCAGACTGACTATTCCAAACAAAAGGGTGGCTCATTCTGGGTGCCCACTCAGAGCTCTTCCTACTCACCTGTAACAAGTTGAGTCACCAGTGGCCATCCTTACACCTCTCATCTCCTGTCTGCTTGGAAGTTAGCAAAGAGCATCTGTAGGGAGAGCTTGGGTTGCCCTCCCTTTAAAGCATCCTTATTCCCTGTCTGGAGCTCTGTGGCACAGAGATGATGCAGCCCTACAGTCAGGTGACAAGAGCTTTCATATCCCCTGCCTTTGTTTCCCTCAGCCCTCAGAGGAGGCACACATCTTCCTGGAGTCCCCTCTGCTCTCACTGTCAGTGTGTGTGGGCACCGTCTCCCTCATCCAGAGACTGCTCTGTCAACAGTAGCATACCCACCAGATCCTCCCTGGGGAACTGATGCCTGCTGACTCCTCAGCTGACTCCACTGGCCATTGACATAAGCTTCCTGCACTTCCTGAATGTTCATCTCCACATACAGTTAGGAAGTGCTCAGCTGGGGCCTAGGATCAGGACCCAGTGTCCACTCCATGAGTGGCACTCTAGTGGACTTAATCCAGCCTGAGGATTGGTTTTTGTAATTGCATATCTGTTGGTCCTCATACTCCACCTTCTAGTAACTTGTTAGTCACTGTTTCTTCATATTTCTGCTAAGTCACTGGTGACCTTGGTGAGTTGTCCAAGCCTGGAAACCTCCATTAAGACTTCTACCATGTAGGCCCTTGTTCAAAAGCTCTTGGCTAAGATCCTGGCCATCATGTGCTATCACTCCTTCGAGGCAGGCTGGATGGTGAAGGAGTTCTTCCAGGGATGTGGATGGAGGCTGGGGCTTTCAGGCCGTTGGTGCTTACTCTCCTAGCCAGGATCCCTAGAGAAGGAAAGGTGAGATGGCGGTATGTGTGTTCAACATAGCCATGCATTCCTGCTGCTGTGGCTCCCTTTCCAACTTCTCTCAAACAAGTCTCCTGCTGAAGCCAACTCAGCATCTACCAGGGTTACTTGCTCCTCTAGAGTGTGCTGTGCCTCTTCCCTGCTAGCTGTAGCAATAGTGGCGTGGTCTACAGACTGTACACACTGTGTTCTTGAGCACAGTTCAGGGGATGGAGGGGGTGGTAGACATGGGAAGAATCATGGTCCTCTGATCATTCTCCTGCCCACGAAGACCTTCTGTGCTTTCTTCTAGCGTTTGTTCTGTTTGCTGGGAAGAAGCCAGCTATATGCAGAAGCTCATGGGCTTTGCAGCAGAGAACTCAGAGTCAAATAATTTTGGTTTCTCCTGTGGTAGCCCCTCTCAGCCTCAATTGTATTATCTCTAACACTTGACCCTCAGTAGCTCCCAGGACTATAGTGAGGGCTGAGTCCATCCTACCCATTCCCTCCTCAGATTTGTGATATGGGTCTTCATCTCTTTTGGAAAGCAGATAGGAGATCGTGTCTGTTTTCATTTCATTGTCCCTCAAGCCCATCTGATTATATGCTCTCCTTGTCCCCTTCCCCAAGAGCCCCACAGTACAGAGAATGAGGACCGCCTTGGCTCAGTGTTCCTCCTACTGCCTGGTACCCACCTCCGTGCAGCCTCCTTGGCCCAGCCAAGGAAGCTTGGCAGGGCAGGGTGTGTTCCTTTGCCCTCAGATGACAGCTTTGGTACAGCAGTAGCGGTGGGTTTTATGAGCTTTATCCTGTCCAACACCTGGAGCCCTGCCTGGCCTCACCCCTGCAGGACTCACCCTCTTCCCTTCCCATAAAGAGACAGGATTACCTAGTGATCAGTGTCTTTTAAGCTTAAATTCCATTCCAGATTTTCCTTTACTTCCCCTGGCCCTGGCACACAGATCTGCTGATGAAGCCAACTTTGGTCTATCAAGTTGACCCTCAGCCTATGGGCCAGTCTTTGGTCCCAGGAAGTCTGTCATTTGGAGGCATGCTTGGAGTTACAGTCCTAGTTAGAAGGACTGACCATTGGACTCTCGTGCCCTCATTGTGAGGCACTTGTGACTAAGCTAGGGGTCAGGAGCTGGGGACCTCTGACCTCACTCTTCTGCCCTAGCTACTAACTCAATCTGCCTGATCCCAGACCATTTCAGAAACTTGCCTGGTCCTCCCCTCCTCCTTAATGTATATACCCAGCCCAGAGCTCTGCAGGCTCCTGTTCTGTAGTCTACTCTAAGGCGATTACCAGGAGAAATGGATCCAAACCCAAAAACTCCAGCTTATATCCCTGGTGCTACTGCACTTGACAAGAGGATATGGTTCAGACCACCAGTAAAAGGAAGAATAAGACCCACCCTTGTCTCATGAAGCACTACACCTGTCTACATCAGGGAGCTGGCCCCTTCCCCATTGTCATGATGAGGAAATTGAGGTGTTATTTGGCTCCCCTGTTCTGGGTCATTCAGTGGAGGAACAGGGTAGAGGTAGGATTCAGGGCCTATCTTGGCCATAACCCAGTCTACGAGATTTCTATCTCGTAGCTGCTAAAGGTCAACTTTAGCATATGAGTTCCCAGAGATTCTGGTAATGTGTGGCTTGATGCTTCAGGGCCTTTGCTGCAGTCTGCTGCCCTGAGAGCTTCCCTCAGTAGTCTTCATAACCCACCACTGCTTCATAGCCTGCTTAGGCCAGCCGACCATGATCTAGGCTCGTATTAGGCTATGAACAAGTCTCCTTAGAATCACATGAAATGCAGAGTCCAGTATTCTGCAAAAGCAGAGATCTCAGAACCTTGCACTGCCTGCAAACTCCCACGTGGCCACTGTGTACCCTGGAGTTAGATCAGCTGCCAAGTGAATGTGTTACAGACAACATATTAATGGCCTAACCCATAAAGTCCCCCAGAGAGAGCCACTAAATCTAGGCTGGCTTCTGAGTTGCCCCAGGGACCCTGGAGATAGAAAGGACCCAGTGCTTTCTCCTGTGACAGCAGCTACCTCCTCTCTGGAGCCTGCACCTTGAGTGTAGAAAGCATGGATCTTTCTGGGAGGAAATGTTGTCCTATACTTTGTGGTCTCACTGACCCAGGGCCTCACATTTGAATGTGCCTTCCAACTTCTTGCAGAGTGCACACATATCCACTGGCCAGGCACAAGTGGGCATGCCAGATGTATGAACACAGGAAGGCCCTAAATGTTGTGCCAGACCAGAGAGGAGACATAGCAGCTGCCCCTCTGTTGATTGAGAAGCACTATGCCTCAGGACTCCTGCCTTCATAGAGGTCTGCATCCCGCATCTGACAGGAAATTCTCATACTGTTTCTAACAAGAACCAAGTTTGAGGGTCAAGCCCTTAGGTGACTCCCAGGGAGCTTTGTCATAGGCAATGTGAGGAGTCATACCTGCCTTGTTAGTGGACATGCTTACTATGCCAAGAAGTCACCTCCCACCCTGGGCCTCAGATCCTCATCTGCTCCATGATGTAACTGGACCACAGGGTCTCGAGGCCCAGAGAAATGTTAGTTCCACCTGCTCCCAGGCCTACTTCCTCTTGAAGGGGTGGCTATGCCCCATCTCTCCTTTCTTTCCATTTCTAGGATCCAGGTGAAAGCCCTAGAAGCTTTAGATGGTTAATTAAATTATGTACTAGTAGTGAGGGCCGTTAAGAGCTAATTCGGTAAGATCCCATGTCCATGGGTTACAGAATCTTTTTCTGAATAATAGGCATTGGTTTAGACATCACTGAAATACCTTCCAATAACAACAAGATTTCTTCACAGTTCATGGTTTTTAAGTTGTATATAAGGTGATCACAATCATCTTCAGAAAACTACTGCTTTATCTTTTGCACAAAAGCTGAGTCAGAATACCTCCTTCCTACACAGAGACAGATACAGCTGTGCAAAGCCCTCTTACACTTGCTTGCACACACACAGCCTAGCACCAACTCTCTCCATTCCCTAGTGAGATTCTGGAGTGATTTTCTTCTCTGTGGTGCTAGTAGTCTCTAGACTACAGTCTGAGGGAAGGGATAGGCCTCACAGATCTCTGATCAGGAAGATTTGCATGGGGGAGGGCTCTGGCCTGCAGGAGCACATGCCTACTACACTCACCACACACATCCCTCAGCTGAGGAAGGTCTATGAGGAAGGGGTTTCTACAGCAGATTCCTCGCAGAGTTCATGTATGCTTTTGTGTTGTCAGGTTCTTTCTTTGAATTTTACTGGAATAGCGAATTGCTTTCCAGAATGTTCTGTGATGATGGTTGTCAGGAATGCCTGAGAGTTTTACTTAAATTAACAAATGATTACCCTTCCCATTAGCTCTGCAAACAGGCCCTAATTAGTGAATTGGCTAATGATGGGTGCCTCTGGGGTCATTAGTCCTGACAGACAGTGTTGGCCATGTTCCGGGCTCTGTGTCACTGTCACAAAGCATGTTGTCAGGCTCCACTGGAAACTGAAGCTGGGAACACATGTCCTGTTGTCCCCTCCTTTTGTCTTTTACATTGTTTCCTTGGCTCAGTAAATTACCTATGGATAAGCAACATGGATTTTTAGAATAAAGACAAGAAAAGTGGTTATATAGATTCTAGGTAAAACAGTTTTCAAGAAACCATTGGTCTGGGAATCACTTTAGAAACAGTGTTTTGCCCTGCAGCCTTGGGCTTCCCCAGTGAGCACAATCATCTCTCCCCCACAGGCTGCACAGCCTGCTCGGCCAAATTCCTTCAACATGGTTTCCTTCTGAGCCTGGAGTTGTTAAGGAACAGGAAGATAGCATGGCAGGATGCAGAGGCAGGGCAGGTCTCAGAGGTGGTCCTTCTCAGGACTTGCACCCTCGGAGAGTCTCTTGCCCTCCACGGGAGTGGGCATCAGGCCCAACACATTCTAACACCCGATGGTTTGGGTGTCCTTGAATGCTAGACACTCCAGGGATTTGCAGATCAAGCTTCACAATAACTCTGTGGAGGTCCTGGGCTGGTGTTGTAGAGGTGAGGACAGCCCTGCAGGTGAAGCACAATTAAGTTGTACAGAGGCAAGAACGCAGGGCCAGGAACTACCATGACAAGAAAGGTGCTTTGCATTTGGGCTTTGTTACTCTACAGAGTCTTGCTACATCTGCTCAAAACCTTGTGCCACTTAGCCTAAACACCTATTTAAGCAAAGGCCCAAAGTTTGTTTAAAAACATAAAAGGCAAAAAGGGTATTCAAAGCTTGAAGCAAGTCATGGATATAAAATGTATGATACTTTTCCGTATGATAAAAACAAGCAACACTGCATTTAAATGTTCAAAAGTAGCAGAATAATTAATAATTATGCAAAGGTGATTACCCAGCAGAGCAGATCTTAACATGGCTCTCACTGAATTACTAGCATGACCGTGAGTTTTGAAAAGCAGAAGCACAGTGTTGGTTGAGGTGCAGAGGCCAGGCTTAGGGCTGATGTGGCAGGAAGTGGCTAGTTTATGACCTTCGAAAGCCATAAAGGAAAAGGCCTTGGCTGCTCCCATGGAGTGTGTGTGTGTGTGTGTGTGTGTGTGTGTGTGTGTGTGTGTGTGTGTGTACATACATATACACATACATTTGATCCCTGCAGTGTGGCTCATAAAGCCCTTCCCAACCCAAAAGTTCATGCCTGTGGGCACCCACCTGGTGTTCTTTGGCTCTCACACTCTGGACCAGACTGCCCTCTCTGGGAACACAACCTGCAGCCACTCCAGCCTACCTTCACATCCCTTTCCTATCCTGGGCCAAGGCACATGGCTCCTCTGCTCTAAATCAGTTTTATCATCTGTGAAAAGGGACAATAATGCTGTTCTTGTGCTTGGATGGGAAGATGGTGAGAAGTTGCTATTAGAGCTTGGATGGAGAGTGTCCTCCACAGGTTTATGTCTTGAAGGCCTGGCCTTTATCTGGTGCTAATGGGAGAAGGTGGAACCTTTAGGAGATGGAGCAGAGTGGAAGGAAGTCAGGTTTCTAGGGGCATGCCTTAATATGAAGATCCCAGCCTCCTCCCATCTCTTTGCTTCCCAGCCACCATGAAGCAAGCAGCCTTTTCTGTCACCAACTCTTGCCATGGTATACTGTGCAGCCACAGGCCCAAAGCAATAGGGTTGAGCAGCCATGGACTGAAACAAGCCAAACTAAACATTTCCTCTTTTCAAGCCCTGTGTCTCAGGAATTTTGTCACAGAGACAGAATGTGACTAACATAGTCATGTTTGTAGAGTACCCAGTTCAGAAAAGTGTCGGTTCTGGGCTGTTCAGATGTCCAGGCACACTATGTGCAGCTATTGACGTGTGACCCGTCCCCTTTGAGGTGTGCTGCAAGTGCCAAGTTCGCATGGATTTCAACCACTCAGAACAAAATCCTGTAATATCTCATAATTCTTTCCTGTGCTTACATTTTGGGATAGCACTTTGTTATAGCTTATTAAGTGAAATGCATTATTAAATTAATTTCACCTGTTTCACTTTTGCCAAGTAACTATTAGAAAACTTTAAATGTGCATGTAGCTTGCCTTCCATTTGCACTGGGGAGCACTGCAGTCTTCCCTTTCTCACTACCTGCATGCTTCCTCCTTTAGCATGCCCACCACCATACTTTCAGCCCCACCCAGGAGAGGCTTGTGTCTTCAGTGGAGAGAATTGCACTAGTTCCTGCAAGTAATGGGTTGGATGGAGAACAGCACTGTTCTTCTGAACAGCTTTTTGTTTGTTTGTTTGTTTGTTTGTTTGTTTGTTTGTTTGTTTCTGCTTTGAGCATAGGGAAGCCTACACTAAAATTTAGTATTGTTGCCAAGGTCAGAAACCATCAGTAGGCAAGTGAGAACCCATACCCAAGTTGCTCCCTGAGAGTACTGTGACTTCCTACCTCACTGTATGGCCACTAGTTTTCTTGGTTGGAGTATAGCAAGCAGGAACTAAACTGGCTTTGAACACAGTCTCCATACTGAATTCAAGAAGATGAGCTGGGGACCAGAGAAGAGTGGCTTGGACAGTAAACTGTGGGCAGAGGTTTGAACAGTAGATGGTGGGCAGTTGTTAGAAGCTAAGCCTGGTTTTAGAGGAGGCTGAAGGAAGGTGCTGCTGCAGAGCTCTGATATTGGGCTTTGAGATCTGGAGGGGTGACTGGAGTGATTCCTCTGTACTTTGACCTCAGGCTCTTCTGGACAGATGTAGCTCGTGTGAGTTATTTCCCTGCCTGTAGGTGCTCCCACTCCACCTCCCTCATGTTTACAGGTTCACCCTTCCACACCTGCCCCAAGAGCTTGAAGTCACTGCACAGAGCATTGTGTCAGGAGCCCTGGGTCCCAGTTGATCACAGAGCACCCTGCTGTTGCTGTGTGCTTTGCATTCTCAGACTGGTGATAGCAGGCTCATGTTGGTAAGAATTCAGGAAGATTATGAGCCATATAGCATGAGAGGGTAGAAGGCTTGTGTAGGGATATCATACAGTGTAGGGCTTTTACAGTGGGGGAGTTGCCCAGGCAAGAATTTCACAGGCTGAATCCTGGAGTATCTTTTCCTCAGCCATGTGACAGAAAATGGGGCTTTCTATTTGCCACGAAAGACAAGCTGCAAATTATCTCACTGTGCAGGTGCTGGAAGCAGATCATGACCTCAGGTTTCCATGAAATGGCTCTTACCCAGGTCATTATACTACCCTGACTTGAGGAAGGCCAGAGCAGAATCTATTTCCACCGGGGAAACTAGCAGGCATTCATTCCTATGGGCCTGTTAGCCATATCATCCAGTTTACCTAGTGCAGGCACTGGCCTGAGCTCTAACCCACCACACACAAGAGCACCTCATCTCTGCCCTTCTGTGTGCCCAAGGGGTAAGACAGGGACCTGAGGACAAGTCAGTGATCAGGGAGTTCACATGGCATGAGTACAAACACACAAAGCAGCAAACAGGGTCTAGAACAGGGTGAGGATGCGCTGTGTGGAGGCTGTGCACATTACTGCCACCAATAGAATGCAGTGCTCCATTTAGACTCTTCCAAGTTGCACGTGCGTAAGTGCATGCACGTGTGCATGTATGTGTTTAACATCAACTTCATTAAAAGATGAACACCAAGGTTTTGAAGTGAATACCTGTCATGACAGAAAGAGTGACAGCTCAGTCATCAAGGTGTTCCTGTGCCCTTCCTCCTAGGGCCACATTAGCGGGACCCTGTCCTAGTCTACTTTGTGTTACTGGGATAAGACACTGATTAAAACCAACTCGGGGAGGAAGGGGTTTATTTCAGCTCATAAGTTTCAGACCATCATCTAGGGAAGCAGGGAGGAGGTCAAGTCAGAACTGAAGCAAAGACCACAGAGGTACACTACTTTCTGGCTCCCAGGCTCACATTTAGCTACCTTTCTTTACAGCCCAGGCCCACCTGCCCAGGGATGGTTCTGCCCACAGTGGGCTGGACTTTCCTACATCAATTATCAATCAAGAAAATGCCCTCACAGACATGCCCACGGGCCACTCCTGTTGATAGAGTTCTTCAGTTGATGTTCTCTTCCCAGGTCTGTCAAGTTGACAACAGGACTAACAAGGATACACCAGCAGTAGGTATCAAGGCAGGGCCACCCTCAGACTCCTTTGCAGGTTCCTAGGCCCCTCCTCAAGACCGACCAGGGTCTGATCAGAGGCCCCTGTTGTGGAGCAGCTGCCTGGGTCTACAGCCACCTTCTGGAACATCCCTCCTTTAGGTGTGCTCTTCCAAAAACTGACTCCTTCTACATGCCTCTCCCTTCAGTCTTCCTGTAGACAAAGGGCTATGAGGACAGTCCTATTTATCAGACCCTTTCTATGCTCTTGGAAAATGACATTGAATACATTATCTCCCATTTACTGCCTTATTTTATAGGCAGTAAGATGAGGAGTCGCCAAAGTGAAGGCACTCACAAGGTCACAGAGCTGATGAGTAGCAGCCGCAGGTTTCTGTCCAAGTCAACCACCCTCCATCAGCTGTCACGCAGGAGGTATGGCAAGGAACCGTGGCTGGCACAAGACTGACAGTGGAATTTCAAATGCCAGGGGCTTGGGTTTGGTTTTGTCTTGGGAAGCCATCAAAAGTGCCTGAGCTTTGAAGTGACAGGATCAGATGAGTGTTTTCAGGAGATAATTCTAGAAGTCGTGTATTGTCTACTAAGCCACACTCTTCCATCCTGTCCCTGTGCGGCTGATGATTTCTAAACCCAAGTACAAGAAATTACATTTGTCTATCTGATTTCACGCACATTCCAGCCTATTGTTCCAGCCTGCCTCTTTCAGTCTGTGTAACTGCCTCATTGTGTATACACACTTGTGTGCATGCACACACACCCATCATGTGGGTGGGGGTCCTAATTTGGCAGAAGACTGATTGGAGCTGGCTTCCTGCTGTGCAGCCACTGACTTATGACAGCTGTGACTTGTGTTTCTCACATACCTGAGCAGTGATGGAACAAGATGGAGATACTGAGAAACAAGACCATCTCCTCACAAATACTCTAGAATTCACACCTTTTCCCAGCAACATGATTTGTGACTTCAGTTTTAAATTTCAGAGGCACCGGCAACCTTTGCCCCTTCTCATTCAATGAGTGTTTATTAAGCTCATGCTGTGGGCCAGGGCTCTTGTGCCTGGTGTTTCATGAAGGTCTGTATTCTTCTGTAATTACTAAAGATGAAGTATGTTTATATGAAACATTACTGTGACAACGAACATTTAAAATCCACTCAGGTCCCATGCTTAACACTTCCCATCTGCAGTACATGTCTTTTGCTGTTTATTGTAGCATCTTCAAATTACAAATAACACAAAATACATACCAGAGAGTACATGTATCTCTGTATGTGTGTAGTTATAGATAGGCTGCATCTTTAGATTTTCAAAATGAAAACTAGTGTTGTCTTTTAGTTGAACAGGTATAAAAATGGTATATGAATATTGTATTCATATATGTAATATTATTATATAATAAAATTCAGACAAATATAAAGAAAGTATTCAAAACAGAACCCTAAATCTCCCTGTTAATATATTGGGGCCATCACTCAGTTCACAGAGTACAGCCACAAATCATGCAAATGGGCCGTGTAGTACACACATCTGTCTGCGGACTAACCTCATCCACATGTGGACACCTTTCTAGTCAGTAGATGTCTACTTGTGTCTTTGTATTAATTACCTGCCACTCTTCCATGTGCTTATTTCAGAAATTCTTGACTATCCTATCAAGCTTGTCCCAGCTCCTCCCTAAGATAGCCAACATTCTGACAAATGGACTTGTGTGACTTCCTGTACTTAATTAAGTTCATCTAGAAAAAGTTTCCAGGTCAAAATATATACCAAGAGAACCATATACACATATATTAGTATACTTATGTTTTATCAACTGGCCCTCCAGGAAGTAAGAGTGCCGGTTTCCACCTCACACAGTGATGGAGGAGGGTGTCCATTTTCTCAAGGCTTCTCAAGTGTGATATTCTAATAGAAGCACCTTTGCCAGTTTCACAAGGGAAGACAACCCTGGCTTCTCCAACAGTTCATTTCTTCCATTACCAAGCCTTTTCTTACATTGCTGGCCATTTAGTCTTTTTGTGGCTCACTTACTGGCAGCCTGTGCTGATGTTTCCCTGTATTCGTTCTTACAGGCTGTACCTTAGTGTCACTATTAACCCATGCTCTCTTTTATCGTGACTGCTCTAGTTAATGCTTTGTTTCACCATTGCCCTTTGGAGTTGATTTGCAGATAAGAACCAAATGTATTTTTGTTCATATTTTTGTTGTGATTTGTGTTACATTGCAAAGGCTTTCCTTCCCCCAGGACTGTAATCTCAGGGAATAGTACTTGTGTGCTTTTTTTCATTTCATGCCCTTCAACTGTTACTCTAAATATCCCACTGGGGTCCACTTGGGAACCAGACGTGAGCACAGATCGGCTTGTATTTTCTCTGAGTAGGAGTCCTTTGTCCTGTTGGTTCTGATCTAAGTCTCACCGACCACACACTAGGACCTGCTCGCACACACGGATCTGCTTCTAGACTCCTTCCCAGGACCAGCCCTGCATGTTTTAAACACACTTAAAGCGTATTATATATAAAACTTCAATGATTCAAAATATTAAAACTCTGGTAGAACAAGCCCTTGTACCTTGATTATCTTTTTCCAGCTCGTTTTTTAAGATGAATTTAGAATCATTTTGTCAAATTTCTCCAACCCCACTCACTCCTAGCTAGAAAAAGAAATAGAAAATCTGGCAAGGTCTTTTTTTGGGATAAGCACATCCTCTTGAATCCATTCCATCCTATCCAATTGCCATCCTTATTGTTTGGCTGCTTATTTGGAAAGCACTCCCAACCCATGCAGGGCTGAGGACAGCACAGAGGACTCTGGCGTCCCTTAGCCTTGTGACCCTTACTTGTGACAAGTAAAGCACTTAGGGTTCCTGAGTGCTTTGCTTGTCACAAGGTTGCTTGAGGACTGTTTCTCTGCAGAGGAAAGCCACATCTTGGTCTATCCTAATAGCCCATCACTCTTTAACTGAGTGTGCCCTTCATGTGCCACTCAATGTGTCCCCCATGGCTACCACACAACCTTTCCTCTATGAAACTCCTATCTGAATACAACTGTCACCTCATAGATCAAGTTCCACCTGCTGCCCTAACAGCCTCTCCTTGTTTTCTGATCCAGGACACTGTCTGCAAATGTGTTCTGATTTGCTCCTTCATATGGGCCTGTTCCTTTACCTTTCTTGTCACTAAAGACCTTGACAGTTTAAAGTAAGTGCAGGACTCTTATCTGTAGGATGACACCCTAGCCTGGGTTTGTCTAATGTCGCCTCACAACCACAGTTAAGCCATAAGTCCTTGGAGACTAATGCTGTGCTCTAACAGGGTGTTGTCTCATTGAGAGACCTGAGTCTCCCATCTATACTGGCCATGTTGACTTAGGCCCATTCTGCTTGTGATAAAACCCCCATGTTCCCTTTGTTACCAGCTGGCATTTTGTCAGGAAGTGCTCTGGTAAGATGCCAATGTGCTGACATCCTTTAGACCTTCACTTAACCCTGTATTGACACACTCATCTGAATCAGCCACCGTAGTGATGTCTGCTAAAGGGTGATTGTTTATATCTAGAATGTCTCGTGTGTTTCTGGATTGCTGTTCTATTACAGGAGAATCTTACCTCCACCCACCTCTGGTTCTGTAGTCACTTACTTGGTTCTATTTGGGAGGCCCAAAAGTCACATTTGTTCATTTGAGTTGTAATGTCTATTTCTCACTTATTTGATGTTCAGAATGGCCTGAATTTTGAATGCCTTTAAGACTGCCCCTCTGTCTTTCCCATATCTCTTCCCTCTCAGACTACATCTCAACTTGTTGGCATGAGGTCTCCAGGGCAGTCTTGAGCTCCCTCTGTTCCAGCCTTGGAGCCTGTCAATTAAGGAGTCAAGTGCCTTTGATTGGATAATGGTATTGGACACCAGCATCTGGGCCTGGATGGGCTTGGTGCTGCTCCCATTTTTCTGGGTATTCTGAGTAACTAAGCTAGGAAACACAGGTACGCATGGACTACATAGATGTTCACATGTGAACGCATACACACAAAACTGTATCCTTCAGGATTTATATCTCTGTCTACAGTTCATGTTAATATTCCCAACACCTGAGAGTTGTTAGCCCTTTCCATGATTAAAAGGCCTCCCAGAAAGTAGGGGACCTGGCCTTACTGTCCTCAGCATAGGAGCTTTCTCAGCCAGTGAACTTTTGCACTCAGCAGAAGCCCTCTCCCAAGCCCTTGGGCTGCCTTTTTACCCACCACCTGCACTTCCCCTCTCTCCTCTTTACAGCACACTAGTATTCTCATGGTACCCTCTCTATCAGCACTCCACTTCTCCTCCTCACGCTGAAGGGTTAGATTGGAGGGAAAAGGCCTTGTCTTCTGTTTCTGGACTATCCCAGAATCCTTCAAGGACTCCAGGTTGACAGTTTCAGAAAACAGCCAGAGCCCCATTGTGATCATCATATAGCTGGTGATGAATAGTTTCCTCTCCAGGGGTCAGTGTGTCAGGGGTTCTTCTGAACCCCCATAGCTTATGGCCTTGTGACCGTATTGAGGGAGGTCAGCTCTGGTTCAAAGTCAAGATCAGGCCCTTGAGGATAAGACTGTTCTGGGGTGCTTTCTGCACTAAGAACATATGGCTATAGTTCCTTTTGCCCTGAGTGACACCTGAGGTTCACGGGGAGGAAGGCTCTGGAGAGGATCCCCTTTGGTCCCTCTTGAATCACAAGACAGAAAGTGGACTGTCTGTCACCCTGCTGTCTCCACATGGTGGAACAGGCCCCGTGTCCAGGTGTCTTCCTGGATGACACATAGCTCAATCCAGGTGTGTCCATGTAGCCTCAGTGTCTACATGTATTCAGTAGGAGTGTCAGGCGAGGGGCAGAACCACAGGTGAGATGTCAGCTGTAAACATTTCCACAATCCCTGAGACAGTGAGTTTCACAAAAACAAACTCTGAATGGATCACAGACCTAAATGCAATGCACAAAACTCCCAGAAGGTAATAGGAGAGGGTCTAAAGAACATGAGTTTGACAGTGACTTCTCAGACTCAATACCAAAGGCACAAGCCATGAGAGAATAGATTGACATTGGACTTCATTAAGACAGACTGAGGATGGCTGCAGAAGGTGTGGGTACATGTGGCCACTGATCTGGTGGGGTCAAGTCTAGAGGGGACAGATTATAGGTGGCACCCAGGTGGTGTCAAGACAAAGTGTACATGGCCAGGCTGCCAGAGATACTGAAAGAATTCAAAGTATTCCCAGGGTCTATGTGTAGAAGACTAGAGTGTTGATAGCAGTTAGGAACCCAGATTGTGGGGAGTTCAGTCTGGTTTTGGTGTACTGTACAGCGAGGCTGCCAGAGGTCAGAGTAGGAGAAAGGGTCTGGCTGTGTTGAGGGTGCCTGCAAGGCAGACCCAACTTTAAACCACCCACAAGGAGGTATGTCTAAACACAAGCCCAGTGCTTGCCTCCCTGTCTTGTGTCTTGTGAGATGGCAGTGTTCTCTCAGGAGCATATGGCACTGCAAATCCACTCTTGCATTTGGATGGTGAACAAGCAGAGAATACCCAGCACCTGGGCTCAGGGCTGTGGCAGTCCAGCCAGACACAGTGGTTGTGTGGGTGGATATGGGTGCCTATGGAGGAAATCCTGTCATGCAGATACTCTCTGTGCTGGATAGTTTTCTGTCAATTTGACAGAAGCTAGAATCCTCTAAAAGGAGAAAATGCCTCTATGGGATCAGGCTCTAGAAAGCCTGTAAGCCTTAATTAGTGATTGATGGGGGAGAGCCCAGCCCATTCTGAGTGGTGCCACGCCTGGGCTGGTGGTCCTGGGTTCTGTAAAAAGCAGGCTGAGCAAGCCAGTAAACAGTACCATGCCTTCCATGGCCTCTGCATCAGGTTCCTGTCCTGACTTCCTTCAATGATGGACTACAGTGTGGAAGTGTAAGCCAAATAAACCCTTTCCTCCCCAACTTGCTTTTGGTTGTAGTGTTTCATCATATAGTAGTACAGGGGGATACCTTCTGGATGCTACTGTATATAGTTGGTCCAGTACCTGCAGGTGAGCTCCAGAACACTTCACAGCAGGCAGCAGGGGGTACCTGCTGCTGGAAGGTCTCACACGGGAGGATATAGCAGACTCTAACCTTGGGAGGTTCCTCAGATCTTGGGAGAAGGGAGTAGGAATCACCTAGGACATAGGCTGCCAGGCTCAGGAAGGGTGGGAGCTAAGCAGCAGGAACACAGAGAGCTCCAGAGAAGGTAGGAGAGCAAGGCTTAGGACAGACACTATCTGACTGACTGTTAGAGAAAATGAGCAGGGCCCAGCCAGCCCATACAAAAGAGCCCATCCAAGTCCCAGCCACTAGAACCTGTGCAAAGTAGAGCCCCTGTGACTCCTAATTACTGATGCCTTGCCCATTTTAGATATGGAATGTCTGCTTTCTGCTAGGTATTCTGTGCAGAACTGCAGAAACAAAGGTAATATATTGTGGTTCCTGCCTCCCAGGCACCCCTGTTTAATAGAGAGACTGCAGCATGCATGTGTGGTACTCAGATGGGTGATAGGCAGTGCCTGAGACCCTCATCAGTAGCCCAGTGAGGGCCGCAGAGCAGAAGAGACAGATTCAAGAATGCTTCTCTCAGTGAGAGGGATCCAGAGAGGTAGGAGGCCAGTGCAGGCTTTCATGGGTAGGCAGTAGTGAGATAGGAACCAGCCAGTCACCAGGATCTTTGTGAAAGCATGTGTGGGATAGAAAGAATGTTCTAGAGAGGGGGCATGGGAGCTATGGTGCAGACACAGGAGAGCATAGCACATGTTAAGAGAATGACCCATAGTGCTTTCTCTTACCACCAGTTTGCTTAGCAGCTGTTACATGCAGTGCTGACAGATGCTGGGAGTAAATGAGCAATGCCAAGAGTTTTCAGAGAAGAGAAAAACAGAAGTGCAGTCAATGAAAGCTCTGCACACAGTGGGTCACTCCTGCTGGCATAGGGTAGGGTAAGGTGTAAGCTACAGTAGGCCCTCCATTGTATCTATAGAACTCTTCCTAACACAGCAAAACCTCAGAAGAAGTTCTCTAGAAAAGAGGGGGGTTTGAGCATGGAGATAGGTAGGTTTGCCAATCTACTAGGTGACCAGAGGCTTTGGGTGACTAGAGACCTGGAGGCAGAGAAAACAACCAGAGCCCCCCGGGGAACTGGAGCTTAGAAGATAGGAGCAGTTTCTAAACTAAGGGTTCTACACTCTAACCGGCAGCAGGAACCAGTGAACAGTTCTAAGCTGGGGAGCTGCCTTACACTCCAGTGATCTTCCACCCTGTTAGTGGTGGTGGGTGGTGGGTAGAAGGCAGAAATCAGCACAGCATCTGGAAGCCAGGAAGTCTTGAGGAATCTGGGGCCTGAATTCGGGTGGCCAGAATAGAGAGGTGAGAAGAGGTTTCTGTGAGATTCAGGATCCACCAGCTCCAACACAGTCTCACTCTCTACAGTTTGGCCTTCTGGGACACTTCCTTCCTATTGTCACCTGGCCTGGGACAGCTTAGGGTCAAGTCCTATGGAAGCAGGTGCCCTCCTCCCACTACACAGACCTGCACTACATCAGAGTCTATGCAGGCTCAACTACTTTGGCTGCTGTGCTCAGGGTGGGGTCTCTACTTCGTGCTGTAATGGCTCCCTTCATGCTTTAGAGCTGAGGTGGGCTGGTCTGTTCACCAGGGGGCTCCACTGGTCACATAGAGCCAGTACCCCACATACACCATTCACAAGTAGGTGTGTATGCAATGCAGATAGACAGCATATCATTTAAGCAAGAATTGGTGTCCCTGGGTCTAGAATGATGCCAGTGCTAGTGATGAGTTGGGGAGATGGGGAAACAAAATAGACAACCTGATCATGCCTCACTTCGTGTTGTTACAGACCATCTCATGGATTCTGGGTATGAAATTTAATGTGGAACTCAGAGGCTCACAGGACCATTAGGAGAGATGCAAGACAGGAAGTCAAGGGAGATCTCATCATAGGTCAGGGGTACTAACCCAGAAGACCTCAGCCTCAAACACTGAAGCTGATAGCTCTCAGGGAAGCTGCTAGATATCTCAAAATTATCTGAAAAGCTCAACCAGCCTGCATGTCTATAAGCCAAATGTTTGGCTCCCAAGAGCCCCTCAGAGCTGCTGAATGCCAGGCTTCAAGGTATCATGCTATGGCCCTTAAAAGTAGGATTCTCCTTGCTTCTGGGGTCTACTTCAGGCTGCTGGGCCAGAGCCCTGAAGAATTGGCTTTCTCTTTGCACTGGTCTAGGCCTCGTAGTATTTCTCTTACTGGCAGATACTGGTAACTGCTGGCCAGTGGCTTGACTCTGAGGTTGAAGTGGGCCTGCCTGCTATGTATCTGCCCCTGCCAGATCCCGTTCCATCATACAGGGGGTCTTCCTACCTCACTAGTCAGCCAGCACCAATGGTTTCCCTCTTCCAAGAGCCACGCTACCCCGCATGTCAGCCACCCTGCAGAGCATGACCTCCACCCCAAAATGCCAAGGCTCCCTTATACCAGGGCTTCTAGTGCCCTCTACTCCCAACAACATTCCTAGCACTTGTCTTCCTTCCTTGGAATAGCCTTCACACAGCACCAGTGAAAGCCGCTGTAGGGCCAGGCACAGTGTGACACTAAAAACCACTGTGAGCTGCTTCTATATCAGAACCCTTAGAACCCGACACCATGTACAACCCTAGGTTCTTGCAGCACAAGCTGGCCCACTAGTCCTTGTGGGGGACAGTGCTTCCTACTGCAGCCTAGGTGATCTCCCAACAGTCACAGGGAAAGGTTCTGGCATGCCTCCATGTGCCCTGAGAGGTACTGTCCTGGGGTCTTCATGCAGGAGGTTAACCCCAGGCTGCATCATGGAGGAGCCTGGATGCCGCCCTAAGTATGCCTCTGGGCCTCAAGACTCGTGGGTAGGTGCACAACATTCACTCTAGAAGTTGCCACCTGCCTGTCTTGGGGGCAGAGCACAGGACTGAGGCTCTGTCTTTACCTGTCACACTCAGCGTCACTAAGCAAACACTTGACATTTCTAGGCCTGTACTGTGGACTTCCTCACTGAAGCACCTCAGGAGGCTGAGTGGGACCCAGGCTCTAGCAAGAACCTTGATCTGGGCATAGCTGGTTAGGCCTTGGGTTTTGGGGCTCATCACTAGGACTAAAGCAGACCTCAAAAAACAGGCCCAAGTGGTTGGCCATAGTCCTTCAGAGCAGCAGTACAGCCTTGCTTTAGAAAGAGCCCTCTGTAGTTAGTGTCAGCATGGTTGGGTTGTAGGAGCAGACCAGATGAGCATGTGACAAACCAGCCAAGATAGGACTTATTTTTCCAGATGGGAAATGATCAAGGCTCCAGTGAGAAGGGAGCAGAGTTAGGAATGGTCCTTCCTTGAGGAGGCCAGGAGAGGGCATCAAATCCTGGAACTGGACTTACAGGTGGTTATAAGCAGCCATGTGGGTGCTAGGAACCAAACTCGGGTCCTCTGGAAGAGCAACAAGTTCTCTTAACCACTGCTCCATCTCTCCAGCCCCAACTGAGGGTGCTTCCTGATTATGCTTGAGAACCTCAGACTGCAGCCAGAGACTACTGTGGGGCATCTGTCCCAATACAGTCACCCTCAGACATTAAAGACTAAGTAACTTGCTGTTTCTCTCCCAGCCTCTGAGACCCTGAAAGGGCCTGCACTTCCACATATCTGCTGGGGCGGGGGCAGTACGCATACAGTCGTTCCCCTGAGTGACAGGAAGCAGGCCCCCTGTGTTTTGTTTTTACCCCTAAAGGTAGTAAGTACTCCCCTTCCTTCCCAGCTCTTCGTCCCATTTAGCCCTGGGCCTCTTACCAGGCTCTAGTTCTCTGAGGGATGGGCAGCTGGAGACCAGACTGACAGTGATCCCGAGTGGCATGTTGATCAGTGATGGATCCCTTGGTCCCACTTACCCAGGTTGAGTGGCACGTGGTCGATAGCAGCCAGTTAACCCAGTCCCTTGCAACCTGCCTGTCTGAGCAGTATCTGCACCCTGGCTGCAGGATGGAATAGAAGCTGCCTCTGAGCAGCTGGACACGACCTGACGGAGATGAATGTCTAGTGCATGTGGAATATCGTTGCTGCTACTCTAATAAAAAGCCTGCTCCAAGGTCCCCCACCAATGTTTCCTTGAAATTAAATATCAGGAGGACAGATAGTAGCCAGATTCCGTACCAGGCCAATATTATCAGATGGATGTCGGCGGTGATAATAGGAGAAGGAGAAGTTGATGAGATTCCATTTATTAAATAAGTGAGAGACACGAAGGACTGGGGCTCCATGTGAGCAGGTGTACAGTGTGCACCTCCTGAGGGGCAGCTGGGGGAGGATAGCACCCTGGGTTTGCTCCAGGAACTCCTCTTGCTGCTGAGGCTACAGTGCAGGGGGCAGCGGGGGCAGATGCTGTTCCCATAGTGACCCTAGATGGGAACAGGGAAGATCTTGCCCTCTCTGGCCTCCTGTTGACTCTGACCTTGTCATGTCCCTTAGCTTACCACTTACTTTGCTTTCCCATGTAAGCCTTCCCTACAACACCCTTTTCCATGTTGAGTCAGCGAGTCTCCTGGCCCATTGAGAAGCCCTGCATACCTTGTGGTATGAGCCTATGCTCTGTTTTGTTTCTTTCTCATACTCTTGATTGTCTCTTCTTTTGGATTTTGTGACATTTTCTATACGCTGAGTGAAGACATTAGGCTATGGAAATGGACACATCAGGCTGTTATCTTGCCTCTGTCTTACTGCTGAATGCCCTTGAGAAAACCACTCAGGCTTTTTGAGACTCGTCCCTGTGTGCAGAATGAGGTAGTAATGCCTAGCTCACAAAGCTGTTGTTTGTATTTCAGGGACATGTTATAGTTTTAGTGATGTATATTGTCAGGGACACAGTAGTCCCTAGCATGGTCTGGTTAATCAGAATAGGAAAGACCTTACCTACATGCACCCCCATGTGAGTTGGCTTTTCTTCCTAGGCTGTTTGCCTGGATAGATACATCCTCCTTCCTTCTCCTTTTCTTAGGCTGTTCCTCACTCCAGATGTCTTTCAGAATGTGGGCTACTTATGGAACAAAGTGTCTCTTTGTAGAGCTGCTCATGAGATACTGCTCCTTCTCTTGACCGTGCTCATGACCACAGTCCGTTTACCTCTAAGTGCAGAGGGTATCTGTCTTAGTTGGGGTTACTGTTGCTGTGGTAAAATACCATGATCAAGAGCAACTTGGGGAGGAAAAAGTTTATTTTGCTTGTACGTCTACATCACTATCATTGAGGGACGTCAGGGCAGTAACTCAAAGAGGAAACCTGGAGGCAGGAGCTGATGCAGAGGCTATAGCATGCTGCTTACTGGCTTGCTCCTCGTGGCTTGCTCAGCCTGCTTTCTTATAGAACCCAAGACCACCAGCCCAGAGATGGTATCACCTACAGTGAGCTGGGCCCTCCCGTATCAATCATCAGTCAAGAAAATGTGCAACAGGTTTGCCCACAGGACAGTTTAGTGAGGGCATTTTCTCAATTGCAGTCCTCTATTCCAAAAAGACTAGCTTGTGTCAAGTTGACATGAAACTAGTGAGGACAGTGCCTCACAGAGTTGGGGTCAAGATTTTGCTGAGCCTGGTGTCTATCTTAGTACATGCACAGTAGGGGTGCTTGATAGAAGCGGGTGCCATCCTGCACTCCACCACGTCCACACTGCCTCCTATGGGCCTTCAGAGGCTCATGCATTCTCTCAGTTTTAGAGGTTGAGAGTCCAGGTGCAAGGTGTGAGCAGTTTCTGGCCCTCTCATCCAGTGTGGGAGCTGCAGATACTCCTGGTAGCCTCCTGCTCTCCTTGGCTGGTGAAGTGTAGTACAGTCTCCACCTCTGTCCTCACACAACCGTCTCATGGGTCTATCACTGTCGTTTTTCTTCTCATCAGAGTGTGAACTAGATTACCCCTGAGTTTGGTTCATTCTACTTCTCTGTTACCTGTCTTTGCTAAGTGTAACCATAGCCACACTGTGTCCAAATAAGGTCATGTTCCAAGGCCCAGGAAGGATGTGGACAGTGAAGGAAACTCAAGCCCCTGACCTCTAGGTGTGCAGAAGGAATCAGGGCTTACTCCTTCCCAGGCCACCCACTTTGAGCACCAGTTTCTATTGTGGCAGATATATGGGATCCATATTGATGTAAGCTAAGCAGAAATATAGCTGTGCACTACAGAAACAGAAAACTGCCTGGCTTCTGGTGTCCACTTCTGGGTGAGAGCTGTGGCTACTGGCAACCTGATTTTTGTGACATTCTTGCTATTGGACTTTTCATTTACTGAATATGTACTGAGACTGTGTGCCCCAGGTAAGCTGAGCAGGGCTTCCACAACTATCTAAGCTGACACCCATTCACAAGATTGTTGTTACCCTTTGGAGCTTTTTGTAGCCACTCAGGGTAAAATAGGTCACCTTGAATGGGGTGAAGCCACCCAACACCTGCTTCCGAATGGTCTGACCTGGCTAGCCCTACCCTACTTCAGAGAAAGGTTCGCTTCAGGAGCATTGCCTCCCCTTAGCACCTTCTGTGCACAGTGGGTAAAATGTCCATTGACATTTGCCTGCCCTTGTGTGCTCCTGCTGTGCTGAAGTCCCTGTGGAGAGGTTCTGTGGCCTCAGCAGTGGCAATGTTGTCCAGGAGGTAGATTTCACACAGCCCAGTTTCTCCCTGCCTAGGAACCCACTGTGTGTTCACTGAAGTTTGCTTTCAGCTCACAGGCCCTCCTATTGGCACTTGAAGCCAAGAGAGCAGCCATCAGCAAGATGGGCAGCTCTAGTGGCCATGAGAAAGGGGGCTAGTGGTGAAGCCACTCCTCTGCCCACTTGCAGCTCAGCCTAATCTACTAGTGGCTTTGTCATAAGTTTATGGAGGTGAGGTCGAGGCTGGGCCCAGGAGCCTGCCAGGGTACTTTCTTAATAAAGACAGTAAGCCTCATAGCTGAGATAGCCCCTGGTGTCTGTCTGGTACCTGTTGACCATATTCAGAGGTCACATGGGGAAGGGAAGTGTGCTTTAAGATTGAACTTGTGCCCTGGAGTCTTAGGCAGGTGAGAGGCTGTGTTTAAGGAACATAAGACCTGGCATGGGGACAGCAATACAAGCCACCAAATACAGCTGGCAGTCAAAGGCACCACTATGCAGGGACAGCTGCACCTTCCCAGGTGTGAGCCACAGAACAGAGCCAGGAGGGGAGACAGTGGGGTTGGGGTGCAAGCTGGAATTTCAGGGTGCTTCTGGGGGGACCTCAGAGTGGTGCTTGTAGAGAACACTTGTCTGAGACAGGAGGCCACTAAAAACTCTGTTCTCCAAGGCCATACAACTCCAAAAGGCCCATGACTGGATGTCTTTGTACCAGAAGTACAAAGCAGCCATTCCACAAGCACTTGGAAAGTTACAAAGGAGGTAGCCCCACAGTACCCACAGGGCCTCCTCCGTACAGCAGGTAAAAGCTGGCAAGGGGGTCTCTAGAGGCTTAAGAGAAAGGGACCACATCCAAAAGGCACCTCTCCCTCGTGTGTTTGAGGACTGGGTGTCAATGCAGAGGCAAAGACCCCAGGTGACCTCACTGAAGCTTGTTAGGTTGAGGCTCCCCTGGGCAGCATTGAGCACAACTATGAGAATGAGGGGGCTTCTACCCTTTAAGTATGCTTTCTCCCCTGTGGCCTGGCAGCTTGCCACAGCAGCCCAGCCAGCCTGCCCACTTCTGTTGCAAACTTCTTAACTTGTTCAGACCTCGGTTGACCCTTACTGTCTCAGCCAAATATGGGCTTTCACTCCTTCACTGGCACATATCGTAAGGATAGGCCGTGACCAAACTCTGCCGGCAGAGAAATGTGGACTGGATGAGTGAGGTTTCTAGGAAGGGTCAGGCCTGATTAAAGGAGGCACTATGCCTACAGAGAGGATAGCACATGATGACTGTGGTCTGGGGCTGGTTCAGGAAGAAGGAAGGACCCCAGGCAGCATTATAGAGTAAATGGCAGGGCTAGAAGTATCCATCCAGACCCCTGGCCTGGGCATGAGACATGCTGACTTACTTCCTAAGCCCCTGATGACTCTGCTGCTGACTCTTCTTAACTGATGGCTTTGACTTGCTTGAGTTATTTTGATGACAGCACTACCCTCTCTAGTGTCTACTGCATGGCTGACACTCTAAATTCAGAGGTGCAGGGCAGAACAGCAGGCCAGCCTGGAACACAGCTTGCAGAATAGCCATCCCTTTTATTGCCAAGGAATTTAGGGAGTGGCTTGCTGCAGCTTTATAACTGTCAGGTGTCGCTGCATGTCTGCCACAGCTGTTACAAACCCACTGGAAAGCTGATGCGTGGATGGCGCCACCACAATGTCAATAAATATACCCTCCCCACACATTGGCTACATGACGGAACTTCTCCATACCACAGTTTTCATGTGGGAGAAGGAGGTGGGGAAGAATAAATAGCCAGGAGAGGTGACGGGGCCTGCTTTCACCAGTGTGCTGCTCTGTGAGCTGCTGGGGGTTGAGGCATGAGAAAGTGTGCTCAGGACCCTGAGTAAAGGTGTTAAAAAAGGTTTGTGGGAGGGGGAGGAGGAGGAGTGTGAGAGAATGGATGTGTGGGAGTGTGTGGATGTGTTAGGGGTGTGAGAATGAGTGCATGCGAGTGGGTGACTATGTAGGAGCTTAGGAGAATAAGTGTGTGAGAATGAATGAGGGGCAGCTATACATGTGGGAGTGTGTGTGAGGTGCATGAGAGTATGTGTAGCTGTGTGTGTGTGAGTGGTGGGGACATTGGGTGTGTGACAGTGAGGGCGGCAGAGGGGAAGAGACCTAAATGGAATGAAAAAGGCATCTGGAAGTGGTCTGCAGCTCAGAGATGGCCACAGGGAGGCTGGGAAGCACCTGTAACAGTATAATCTGTTGTTTACTTTTTTATCGCTTGTTTTGCATCATAGTTATAGAAAGTCAGCATATTCACTTGTTATAGATTCTAAGACTATTTTGATAAAGGAAGAAAGAAAAGATAGTGAAGTGCCTCAAAACATTACTACAGTTATCTCTAAGAAGTGGGGTGTTTTTGTTTTTTTTTTGTTGTTGTTGTTTTGAGACAGGGTTTCTCTGTGTAGTTTTGGTGCCTGTCCTGGATCTCGCTCTGTAGACCAGGCTGGCCTCGAACTCACAGAGATCCACCTGACTTTGCCTCCTCAGTGCTGGGATTAAAGGCATGTGCCACCACCACCTGGTCATATTTTTGTTTTATCTTTTGGACATCTCTAGGTTTCCTGCTTCACTTGTGCTTGTTGTAAAATTAGAACAGGGGTTTTGTGGGGAAAATGGCGTTCCTGTCACCTGGCTATGGTGTCAGGTCAGAGCCTGACCCAGACAGCTGGGAAACTGTCCAGTGTTGTGTCCTCCAGCTAAGGCCTCTGCCCACTAGGCCCCTCACACATCCTGGTGGCACTGGGGACTTAGGGCAGCAGCCAGCCATCATACAGCCCTAGACCCTAGTCTGTTTAGCATTGGCCACTGGCCATAGGACCAGACCCTGCACTTCCTTATTTGTAGAGTGAGCTGAAGTGTGGATGGACATCCAGATCTTATCCTAGTGTCTTTCTGGGTACTGAGTGTGAACTCTTGCCTCCCATGCCTTCTGATGCCAACCATCTGCTCTTGTCATCCCCCAGGCCCCGCAGAGTGGAGCCTGTGTGTTCTGGCCTGCAGGCCCAGATCCTCCGCTGCTACCGTGACCATCTGCATGAGGTACTTCTGTGTTCGGACCTGGTCAAGGCATACCAGCACTGTGTGAGCACTGCCCGCAAGGTGAGGTCACTGCCTTCGTGTGTGAGCATGGGATAGAACAGTCTATGCCTGGGCCCCATCATTTAGATGTCCTATCCACCACCTGGCTCGGAGCCATGCCTCACTACTCTTAGGACCTGTTCCCTGTGCTGCTCTACCTGGCTAGGCTTATGATGTCTGTCTACCTTTCTGGATCCAGTGGCAACTTCTCACCTTTCAGCATGTGGGCTGAGAGGAGGCTCCCCTGCTCTACCTCCAGCTTCCCTCAGCAGCAGCTCTGAGCCCTGTTCCATTCACCCTGTGTCAGTGGCCAATTCCAGTTCCTGTGCTCCTTGGTATATCCTTCCAGTGTACCTTCATTGCACCAAGAGAAAACATGGAAAATGTGATGATGGTGGTGGACAGATTTTAGGAAGCTCCAATGTGCCTCTGTCACTACACATGCCTAAAAGAGGCTTGGGACCTTCCAGGCTCAGACTCTTCTTCCTGGCCCTATACCTAATGCTCCTGGAAAGCAAATCCTCAGTGAGCTCCTGGCTACATCAGAGGCCAGCCGGGCCCCGGAGCCACCTCTAAACCATGCATGCAGTCTGGCACAGTACAGGCCTCAGCACTAGGCTCACGGGGCTCCCTGTGACCAAGGCATACTGACTGAAAACACTCATTGCCCTTTGCCAGCTCACTGAACATAGTCCCTGGCAAAGGTGACATAGGAGTGAAGGACCCTCTGAAAAGATAAGCTTCCAAAAGCACTTAGATGACAGAGGCATTCTTGGGACAGCTCAGGATACCTGAGGCCCCCCAGGTACAAAGCTGTAGCCTGTAGGTATGCAGAGCTCCCTATAGCGTGAACCCAATTGCACAGGTGCACTCTCCCGGTAGCTGTCTTAGAAAACCCCTAGTTGTTAAACTAGAGAACAGGGAGGTCCTTACTTACACAGAGCAGAAGTGGGTGAGGTTGCACTATACCAGGGTGGGGCCTAGGCATGCCACTGTGAGAGTGGAGAAGGGAACTGGGCCTCTGGAGATAAAGAGGTGGTGCTGGCTATTATTGCTGCAGATTGTGTTGAGTAAAGGTCCTTTGTCCTGCTGGGCAATGAGGAGAGACCCAGTCCAGGTTCCAGGCCAGCTGACTGACTAGTAGCCAGTCATGCTCCTGGGGAATGGTCACTGTCCCATGCAGTCTCCAGGAACCTGGAAAGCATGGGGCTGTTGCCTCATGCAGCCCTGGGCTGGGCCATCATTGGGACAGAAGAAAGCTCACCTGAACTCTGGCTATTCTCTTTGAAGGGCTGAGGAGCAGCATCCTTCCTGGAGCCTTGAAGAAGGGACCCATCATAGGACCACAGACCCCAGGCCATGGCCCTTGTACCCTGCAGCTCCCAGCTGGGTACCCATATGCCTCTGAGCATGGGGCCACCATGCTTGAGAAACAGTATGTGCTACTGACCGAAAACAAATAAAGCAGATGTCTTTGTTTGCAGTCATTCACTCACTGGCACCCAGTCACTTCTGTTGACTCTGTGTCCAGCCGTCTGTTGGTCACCAATGACACAGGGCCTCATAGAGCAGACTGTTTCTCTGGGGGAGTACTAGGCCTGGAAGGGGACAGCGTGGAAACCCATAACTACTTGACTACACAGAAGCCACCACAGAGCAGGTATGAGAAGAAATAAAGGAATTTTTTTTTTCTTGGGATGGTGCCAGCTTCCAGAAGACCTTCTGTTTGCTCTCGGGAAGGGTGGTGGATAATTGCAGGACAGAACAGAGCTGGGAGGAGTGGGCCCCAGATGGGGAGGGGCAAGGTGGTCTATAGTCTATAGTGGGCATGAGAGGAAAAGGAAGTTGGAGGAAGGGGCAGCAGGGCTGGGGAAGCCAGGCCTTGAGCAGGGGACAGTGCTGTTCAGGCACCTAGAGCCGTGTCATTGTGCTCTCACAGAGAAGGGCAGACTGAGGCAGGGCCAAGCCAGAGAGCACTGTAGTGTGCACAGCCCAGGATGATGAGGCTGCCCTTCTGATGGGTCAGAGTGGGTATCTGAATATGAGATAGTAAGAAAGGATGGTCAGTTTCCAGGTCTCTGACATGGTGTGGGTGGCACCACTGTGGTACAAATGTGAGGACTGAGATGGACAGGTCTAAATACTGGCCTTCCAGTTCTCAGCCTTACCCTATAACTGCACATCAAGCCCCAGGACCACACTGTGGCCTGCATCATGTCAGCGCAGGGGTTCAGGTGGAGCTTGGGGTTCTCTGGGTTCTCTGTTGGTGACCTTGTGTTTCCTGTTCAGGTTTGTTCAGGGAGTCCCTGAGCCATCTGGAGCTGAGTTTCCCAGACTCAGGCTCTGCGGCACAGGCATCCCCATACTTCTCCCTCAAAGCCCAAGGGAGAATTGATGTTTGGGAGATACCCACCATCTGTGAAGGTTTGCCTGAGGTCTTATTTAGCCACACTGTGGGAGTAGTGCTCAGGAAAGGCAGCCATGGCGCCCTCCTGTGTTCTGGGTGAGTGCCTCACAGTGCATAGGGAAGCTAACCCATGCCCTGGTCTGAGCCCTACAGGGAGGGAAAGACCTGCTGGGATAAGACAGGTCACAGGTCACGTGACTTGTTGACCTTAAGTGACACCAGAGCTGTCCTCCATCTAGGAACAAGGAGCCTTTCTGAGCCTTCCCCAGAGACCTGGGCTACTAGACGTTGTCTGTCTTGGAAATCCCACAGCAGTAACTTGCAGACATCCCTCCTATTCTGCAAGCTCAGTCAGGCTCCAGGGCTGGGCAGCAGACACTGCCAGGTGTGTGCGCACCTGGGAACTAGACTGCACAAGCCTGTGCCAGCTCAGTCTGCTGGGAAACAGGCCACCCCAGATCTGGCATAAATGGTACCATCATATGTGGCTTCCAGCACTGCTGAGCACAGCTTCTGTCCTGGTCCCTTCCAGTTTCCCTGTGCCTTGCTTGCTCACAGGTCTGCAGACATGGTCAGCAGACAGCACTGACCCCTAGCATCTCCTTCTCACTCTCCTGCCCAGCAACTGCCAGGCCACACAGCTTCCTCCAAGTGTCCGTCTGCAGGCCAGCGCTGGTCTCAGGTTCAAGCCAGCTGAGCAGGAGCCCCAGCAGACACATCCCCACTCACCCCTGGCCTACAGCTTCTAGTCCAAGTGCCCTGGTGGCACTGCTGACTGCCTAGGGGGGAGAGGGAAGGCTGCCTTGGCCTCAGAGCTCTCTAGAACCACATTCTTCTCTGGGAATGGCAACACTGACCAGCCTCAGCTGGGGCCTGCCTAAGGAGGCCCTGGGGAAGGAAGACAGGAGCAGCTTGACAAGAGCTTCACTGACCACAGGTGGCCATGAGGCTTACCCAGACTATGAAGCCTAGAGGCTCTTGGGACCAAAAAGCAGAGCTCAGTAGCTGACTTGGAACAGCCTAGGGGACTCCATTCTCCACCAGAGGTCAGGGAAGTGTAGGGGTGCAGGCCCCAGAGCTATGTAGTGTTGTGCAGAATGCCCAACCTTCCCTGTGCCCTCTGCACAGTCTCAGCCTAGCTGCCTGGCCACCCTGCCCCTCTTCCCCCCTGATGCCAGTCACAGAATCACAGCAGAAAGGAAGATCTTAATTGGCTTTCACTTGTCATTTAAAGCTGAGAGACGCCTCGTGCTATGAAATGATGAGTGTCCAGGAGGCAGACAATGGAGGCGCACTTCATGGAAAGTGCTGGAAAAGCAGAAACCCAACATAGGAGTTTGGCCATTTCAGTTATTCTCTATAAAGAAAGCACAGAGGGGGGGCAGCACAGTGAACTCTCCCTTGTGATTGGCCACCGTGGGGGCTCCTGTTCCTGGAAGACTGGTCCATTCAGAGTTCAGCTTGAGGACTTGGCACCTGGCAGGAGTAGCTTCATTCTAGAAAGGTCTTGTCTGCTAGGGCTTATAGAAGCTAATCTGAAAGATGGCCATCTGTGAACTGTAATCGTGCTCTTAGCCCTGCCCCCCCCCCCAAGCAGAGCATCTATACACGCACACTCGCGCGCGCGCGCGCGCACACACACACACACACACAGACAAGTTGATGCTTGGTCTTAAGAGCAGGTTGTACTGCTCCAACTGCAAGTGGGCCTGCCTGCCCCCACCACCTCCCCAGAACTCAGAGCACTCCTCCTAAGCTTCCACCCTCCCTTCCCACTGTACCCCTAGCACCCCCTCATTGCAGCAGAACTTCAGGGGAGGCTTTCCACTACACCTCTGCCTCCACCTCCAGTGCCACCCAACAAAGCTAGTTCATTTATACTGAGGTCCTTGAGCTTCCGCAGCTCCTGGGCCTGGGTTGGGGAGGGGCCAGGACTGAGGAGTGGACAGACTGCCCATCACCAGAGTCTCCAGCATCTCCTGTACCTGTTTGTCTTTGGGATGCTCTTGTTTCCAACTCAGGGCAGGGAAGTGAGTATGTAGTTACCCGTGAGGCCTCAGCCCTAGGGACCTCAGCTCAGCAAGTCCCTGAGCTGCTTCAGTTTCCCCATTGCTAAAGCAATGTCCAGGGGCTCTAGGGAATGTCTGTGGCCTCCTCTGTTTTCTTTGACCAACAGCCTATGTTTGCTGAGGAATCTCCCCTCCTCCACCCCAGTCAGCAGCGGCACCTATCCCCTCCTCCCACAGGGAAAGAGATTACCCAAAAGTAGAGCTGAGGAAGGTGTGTGGTCAGAGAGAACCCGGAGGGGCCAGAGCTGAAGTTAACACAGCCAGCTGTTTCCTTTCGCAAGTGTGTTGGTAGCAGGTTTTCTGTCACTTTCAGAAGAGTCCCCAGGAAAGAGCATGATTATAGAAAAACCCTGTCACAGTATATCCTCACTTCCCTTCTTCCTGAGCCAAGCTGAGCTGTCGGGCTGGAGAGAGGGCACCAACTTATACTGTCTGAGAAGATGAGGCCACCCCGTCTTCCACAGGCACCCAGGGCACTTGGACTCAGGTGTAGTCAAGTCTGAGGTGCTAGTGCTGGGAGGGGAAGATTTCTGAGCCTGTTTAGGCCAGGCCAGCTGAGATTTGAGCCGTCACCTCACCTAGGCATCCTGCCCACCCTTAGAGACTGGATGCTGACCAAAACCCTGTGTTCCCACCCAGTACACTGCACAGAGGCCAGCGCTGGCAGGCGCCGTACCCTCCTCACTAGAGCAGCTGGAAGCCAGGCCTATACACCAACCTTTGTACCCCAAAAGCATGAGGGTATGTTAGCTAACTCCATCAGACTCCTTGTCTCTGCTTGTTCCCCATGGGTGTGATTGGGTGAGAAAGGAGTGGCTGACTGCTCATGGCACTTTGCTCTTGGGCCATAGAGGTTGTGTGCACATGGTGTAGATGGTATATGCAAAGGTGCCCGAGTATGCAGGTGTGGGAATGCACATGTCCATTTCTGCATGTGCATACAGGAGTATGCAAATGTGGGAGTTCTGTGTTCACATGGGCAGGGGAGTATGCTTGTGTGTGTCTGTATGTCTTTGGTGTACGTCCTCCTGTGTGTGCTTTTGTGTGCCTAGGTCTGTGTATCTGTGCACAGGTGGCCAGCCTCCCTCAGCACACCTGCTAATACAGGCTGTCCCTAGCCTGGACCTCATCCCATTTCCATGACTTCCCTGATAGCAAAAGCAAGCGTCTCTTTAGGGGGTGTGTGTGTGTGTGTGTGTGTGTGTGTGTGTGTGACAGAGAGAGAGAGAGAGGAGAGAGAGACTGATGCATGGTGCGTTTCTGTGTACATTCTTGGCACATCCATTACCTTGCCTGAGAGAGGACTGTGTCAGACAGTGCACCTCAAGGATGTCCTGGTAATTCCTGCTGCTGAGGAGCAATTCGATGTGTCATTCTCTCCGTCCAACCAGGAAAGCAGAGAAAGCCATGGTTATTGAGGCCAGAGGGAACAGAAGGTAGAGAGCTGATCACAAAGGAGACAGAGGAGCGGAAACCTCAGCTGGGTGTCGTGATAAACTCTAGATGAGCAGCAGCAGGAAGCGCCTGGCCCACCAGGGCTAGAGAGACACAAGGAGAAAGGATTGCTGGCACCATGGGGGTGCGATAGGGAGTGCTGCTCAGGGAGCTAGAGGCTCAGCTGCCAGAGGGAGGGCTGCCTGTGGGGGAGAAGGAGCAGTCCCCTGCTTAGTTAGTGTGCTTCATCCCATCATCATCATGCCTCCCAGAGCTGGACACAGCAGGGAGCCAGAGGCTCAGGCAGCTGGGGGAGCTGTGGCTACCCCCGCTGAGAAGGAAGGGTCTGAGTAATGGTGCTCAGCAGCTGCTCACTGCTCTGTGGTGGCATGTGTGCCTAGATGATGGCCATGAGCAGTGGGTGTCAGTGCAGGTATGGACATGGACCTGTGTGTTTCATACTCTGTCTTGGCAGGTAGTGGACAGCTGGCAGAGGATGATACCAACAGCCAAATCTAGTACTTAGCAGACTTTAAACAGGAACCAGATCAGTGCATGTTTGCTTAAAGCCTCACACAGCAATATGGGGTAATTACTACTATAATCATCCTCAGAGATGAGGACAGGATGGCACAGAGAAAATGAATAACTTGCCAAGATCACACAGGAAGATCCAGAGACAGGACCCAGAGCAGCCTGGCCCTCAAACCCTGCCCTCAGACTAACACTGCACCTTCTATTGGAGATGGACCCTAGCTGTGTCAGGGGCAGAACTACCCTCTAATCTGATCCTAGAATGCCCTTGCCTGTTCCTGGCTACCCAGAGAGTGTCTCTGGCACAAGTCCAGTGTTGGCTATAGAGGCTATATGGCTGCAGCCCATTTCTCCTTACGTGGCATCACTGGCCCAGAGAGCTCCATGACAATGAGTCAGGTTTGAGCCCAGTATCAGCAGCCTTGAGACCAGACTAGTTCTGCCCCACCTGGTCCTGCCACTGTCACCCTCAGTAGGCATATCCAGAGTTAGTGCAAGGAGCGGCAAGAGGACAATACCCAGTACACGGCAGGGTGGTCACCGTGACTTCCTGGGAGAGTGTGCTGGGTGAGATGCACAGACTTTGTCTTTTAAAATACAGGATCCCAGGGCAGGAAAGATGGCTCAGTGGTTAAGAGTACTGGTTGCTCTTCCAGAGGACTTGGATTTGATTCCCAGCACCCACATGGTAGCTCACAACCTTCTGTAACTCTAGTCTTAGGATCAGACACTGGCACCAGGCACACAGAGACATATGTGGATGAAAAACACCCATTTATATAAAATTGAGTAAATAAAATGCATAATCCCATAGAGCATAGTGGTTCATAGTTGTAATCCTGGCTACTTGTGAGGCTAAGATAGGAGGACTGCAAGTTTGAGACCAATCTGGGCGACTTAATTAACAAGACTGTCTCAAAAATGAAACATTCAAAAGGGCTGGGGATGTAGCTCAGTAGTAGAGCACTTCCCTAGCAGCCAGGCTCTGGATCCATTGCCCCAGACTGGAAACAGTTTCCACGTTCACAAAAAGCAAGCAAACAAAAGCTTTCTGTGTGCTGTTTACAGGACACATCACCCTAGTTCTGAGGGCACAGGGTGACTAAAATGAAAAGAATAGAAAAAGATATGCCTGCAGCTGCCTCCAGGAGAGCAGAGGAGGCTGTAACACGAGACAGAGGATACATCCAGACTGAGTCTTGCAAGGGACAATGTGAAGGGACATTTGGGACAATAGAGGGACAATTCGCAGGAACCCTTACACACCATACACAAAAGCTGCAAAATACAGGAAGCCAAGTTTGCAGAATGGACTAAGGAAGCCCACACTGGCATTAACAGATTCAAGGTTTGCGTGCCTGCTGCTGCCCAGTGGTTCTCAGAACTGGTGCTAGAAATAAGGGTTTTTTGTGCGTGCATGTGCGTGTGCGTGTGTGTGTGTGTGTGTGTGTGTGTGTGTGTGTGTGTTTTCACATGGATGTGTAACAGCATTGATCCAGGTGTCTGCTCAGGCCATGGTGTAAAGGCCTGATAGACCAGCCCAAGTCAGCTCTTCCACTGGCCATGAGCAGCTCTTGACCACCTACCCTCTCTCTTTATATCTACGGATGTAACCTGCCAGTGGAAGGGGCAGTGACCCCCACCGTGCTCCTCCAAGACCTGCCACTGTACACTGCTAGTAGTCCTGCCCTGAGTCCTCCCTCCAGGAAATACAGGCTGAGTACCAGATCCTGCATCTGATGGGGAGTGGGGAGTACTCAGGCTGGCTTTGGTGCCCAGCCTGGGGTGACTTGAAAGGTTGTCCATGAAGGGCTGGGCAAGGCCCATGGAGACTGCCTGGCAGCCCTGCTTCTCCCTCTGCCTCTACTGTCTGCCCTTTGCTGGCACAAAGTTTCTCTGACAAACATCCCACAGGCTCCTCCTTGTCTCCACATCACTGCACAGGGGACAAGTGTCCCAGCGTAATCATTGTGTCCTGGGTACTATCAAGGCAGGGTCACACCCTGTCCATTTTCTCCTGTGGTCAGAGGCCAGCAAGAAAGATGGGTGGGTGTCCAGGGTCAGGTTATGGCAAGTCTGTCAATGGGAGGCCTTGAGAGCCCAAAGCCTGGGTGCTCCAGTTCCAAGATCAAAAAATTGGGACTAGAAAGGGCTAAACCAGGGCTGACTCAGTGAAGTAAGTGACTGGCAAAGGTCTGCATGCCTATGGGTGGGAACATGAGACAGTGGGATCAACCCATAGGCAGAGCCACATCCACCAAGAGAGTGAGGTACAGAAATGAATGTGAGCCTCTTGGAATCAATTAATTAATTAGTTAAAAATAATTTACCAGGACACAAAGATGTGTGCACATCCAGAAAGACCAGAGGTTTACAGAGCATGCTATTGTTCTTTCTTAGGAGATAGGGCGATGGCTGTGTGTGTAATTAACACTGTTTTCTAATGTTCTAAACTGGCCTCACCTATTTTATTTATTTATTTTGAGATAAGAGTCTCACATATCCCAGGCTGTCCCCAAACTCAACTCTATAGCCAGGGGTGACCTTGAATTCTTGATCCTCCTGCTTCCCAAGTACTGAGATCACAGGCCTGCACTACCACACCCAGTTTATTAATGCTTTGGTATCAAGCCCAGACCTCCTACATGCTAGGCAAGCCTCTACCAACTGAGCTCTCCTCCAGCCCCAGCAATGGGCGATGGGGGTGGGGGGTGGGGTGGCCCCTGACAACCTGAGGTCATGAGGCAGGCAGCCTCTTCTCCCCTGTGTATCTGGGCCCTTGGCTCCTGTTACCAAGGCCAGCTTTGTTCGGATCCTAGACAGTTTGAGCCTCCTTGAACAGCAAAGTCCTTCTGCCTTCTAAGACAGGCCAGCAGAGGAGCAGGGTCTGGGATTAGTAGATCCCTGAGAGAGGATCAGGCAGGTCTTTCTGCACCTACCAGACACCTATAGAGACCACCTTGCTGTGCATCACAGTCATGGTCAGGCACTTGCTGAAGACAGCACAGAGTAAAACCAGGGGAGGCTGCCCTTGAGTATGGAGACCAGTGGGAAGGCAGGTAATAGGAGGAAACTATAGTGGGGTCAGGAGTGCCCAAGGTGGACTCTGGCTCTCTGCCTTTCCCCTCTTCGCTGGGTTCCCACGGCAGACCCAGGCCAGTCTGGCATCACCCTAGGTCTGGGACCAGGAGGACCAAAGCAGTTCACTCTGAAGGAAGCACATTCCCACTTCACGTGAAAACCTGCCTCATTAAATTTAATGTGCTGGTTATTCCTGTTAAATAAACATCAACTAATTATGAAAAACATATTTGCTAAAGTTTGACTATGGAACGTATGAGCCAATTACATGGTTATTCAGCCTCAAAACACACTTGGTAATGAGTTGGGTTATAGACCAGCAGCAGGTAGGGGTGGCTGAGTCTGGATCCAGGGAGCTCCTTTCCTGCTTCCTCCTGAGAGTACAGGCGCCCTGAAGAATGTCTATGTCCTGGAGAGTCAGGGTCTGGGCATACTGGGATCATATGTCAATCAGACTCCTTCAGCATGAGCCACAAACCCTGACCTCCAGCCAACTTAAACAAAAACTCTCATCGGCTTGAGTGATTGAGATGTTAAGAAGGAAGCCTCAGGCATGGCTGGATCTAGGGGCTGAACCCCAGTTACTGGGGACTGGTCCCCTCTGACTCAGCTGTCTTTCTGTGTTGCCATTAATCTTGGACCCCATGAGGTGCCCCAGTGAGTCTCACTTTATCTATAAACCTATAAAGTTTCTCTCCCCTGGACTTGCAGTTTGGGATTAAAGATCATTTTTTAAGATCACCTTACAGCTATATAGCTAACATCAGGAAACTCTCAAGAGTTTCATAAACATGCAAGAGTAGGCATGGGTGCAGCTTAGGGGAGCACCTGCCTCACACATAGCGTATGAGGCTCTAGATTCCACCCTGTGTTCTGAGAAGTTGAGGAAAAGATCAAGTCATGATGTCTTACTGAGGAAATGCAAAATAAAACCACCAAAAAGTCCTACATACCAGCCAGGGCAGAAATGAAGGCAAACAGCCCCACAGGGGTTCCTGTTGCTATTGCTGGGGGTAAGTGGTGTGGAGGGCTTTGGAAAACGGCTTGATGGTTTGTTGTTGTTTTGTTTGTTTGTTTGTGGAGGAGTTGTTTTATTTTTGCGCGCGCGCGCGCGTGTGTGTGTGTGTGTGTGTGTGTGTGTGTGTGTGTGTGTGTAGGTAGGTATTTTGCCTGCATGTATGTCTGTACACCACATGTGTGCAGTGCCCACAGAGATCAGATGAGGGCATAGGGTCACCTGGGACTGGAGCTACAGAAGATTGTGAGCCACCATGTAGATGCTGGGAACTGAACCGCAATCCTCTGGAAGAACAGCCAGTGCTCTTAACCAGCCGGTAGTTTCTTAAGGAGCTGGAATGCCGTGTTTCACTCCTGGGTTGGCACTCAAGAGAATGACCTTTTTGTCCTCTCTGCCCATACAGGATGTATTCATGGAAGCCAAGGACTTAAGGCAGCCCCACTCTACTTATGTTCCTAGGAAGTCACACTGCACAGTGAGCAGCTAGAATACCCAGTCCTGCTGCACAGAACCACTACTGTTTGCTTTCTTTCTAGATAGTGTTCATATATGCATGCATGTACATGCATGTAGATTCCCACATAGGCCAAAGGTGTTGGATCCCTCTGGAGCTGGAGTTACGGGAAGTTATAAGCCACCTGGCATGGATGCTGGGACCAAATTTCGGTCCTCTGGAAGAGCAGCATGTGCTCTTAACAACTGAACCATCTCTCCCATGCATTTGCTTGCTTTTCTTCTCCCCAACAGGACCACAAACCTGGGCTGGCCCAGCACACATCTCATCAATCTGGGTAGTTCTGGGCCCAGCCAGCTGGGTCATCAGTCATCAGGCTGCAGTGCAGATATGTCCAGGCTGTTCCTCAGAAGCAAGACTTCACTGTGTGCACCTACTGCCACTAGCATCCATTCCCTTGCAGCTGTATTTTTGCTGATGTTGGGCCCAGCTCCTGGAGACCACCAGCTGTCCCATGGCCCTCAGTTTTATAAGGCTGTCCCTTACCTTATATGGCATATGTGCAGAGCATCCCTGCCCTTTTACCCTGTCTATCCATTAGAAGCTAGTCACACACCTAAGAAGAGGCAAAGATGTGACATAGTACTGATGGGCACAGATGCAAGAGTGCAGAACTCATGCTGACATACACACAGAAGGGTGGTGGGGACAACAGAACTACCTGGAAAAGTCTCCTGGACACCTTCATTTCCCTTGTCATCTGCTCCCACCCTAGATACGGAGCAAGTGAACGGTGCCGTGATGACATAGAATGGTGTGGTACTGTGTGTTTAAGCCTGTGCACTTTATGTAAATGAAAGGGAAGAGGGGAAAGTGGAGAGGAGGAGGGGGAGAGGAAATGGGGGAAAGGAAGGGAGGTCTCCATCTCCAAGCACTCCTGAAGAATGATCACTCAACTTTTTGGTAAGAGGAAAGATGGACAAAACACACATCAAAGTTTCTGAGCAGCAGATTGTATCTGCTCAGGACTGAAGATGTCCCAAGCTGGCTATGTGAGCCCAGGCTGCCCAGAGTTCTCACCTGACGTCCTGAGTGCGGCTTGAAGACAGGCTTCTCATTGTGTTTCACTTTATGTACTACTTGAGTAAAAAGAAAAGAGCACCTATTTTAACCGTTAAAGCATTGGTTGTTTTAACCAAAGGTGACTGCATGGAAGTCCTGGGTTCTGGAGATGTCACCATGCTGCCTTTGAGTGCAGTTGAGAGGTACATGCACAGTTTGTATTTCCTGAATGGTGGCAGCAATGAAGGTGTGATTCTATTGCATCAGAACCATGTGAGAAAGACGTTCTGAGAAGACTTGGGAATAATGGTAAGGTAAAGCCAAAATTGGATCCAGCCATGCCTGAAGCTCAATGTCCTTGGGCCATTCCAAGTGAGTCTGCAGTTATCTATGGGAACAAGTAAAGCCAGGTTTCCACAAGGATGGATATCTGCCAGCCCAGCCTGTTAGATATTGCCCATTGCTAATATCTGGTGTCTATTCTGGCTAGCTATTAAATATTTGGAATGTCATTTTAGAGTTTGGTCGAGTCAGAAGATGTTGCTACTCAGGAAGGGTTTTCCAGGGCATGGAGTGTGGGTCCATGGAGTGTGTGCTGGACTTGGAGCTCTTCTGGACCAGAGCCCTGACACCTGGTGTAGCTGGTGCCTAAGAAGGGCAGGCTGAGGAGCTGCATATGAATCAATGACTCTGGTGCCCTCACACATTCCCTGTGGATCTCAGCCCATGCTAGGGAATGCCAGGGCCCATGACAGATGCCTCTGCTTTTGAGCTAGTGCTGGCATAAGCCAAAAAGCATAAGGTGCTGGTATTCAGTCCAGGCCTTTCTGGCCCAAGCAGAGGCCTGGGGAGTCTGAAGCCACAGCTAAGTTCAGCAGTTTGACCTCATGGGAGAAAATCCTTCCAGAATGGAGTGCCTTCGGAGCACAGCACATGGTGTCATGGAAATCCTGAGAGGAGAGCAGGGACAGAGCAAGGATTCGGGATAGAGCCAGCTGCAGAGAGAAGGGACCTCTCTCCCACAGCCTGCTCTGTCGCTGGTTCTTGGGGTTTGGTGCCTGGCCGTCCCGTGCAGCTTGCTCTGTGTCCTGGAGCATGCCACTCTGCTTCATGACGGTTCATACACAGTCCCCTCCCTTCTCCCTGTTGGTCACAAAGCCTGAGAGTCTTTAACTTTTACCCTGGTCTTCAGACACCCATTGCCCATGAGCCTCCAAAAGACCCTGAGGTGTCTGCCTATGCTTCTGCTTGCAGATCAGTGCTATTTCCAAGGGAAACCATGACTTCCCTGGGCCATTCCTGGAGTGGGGGCTTCCTTGGAGAGGAGATGCACGGGGAACAGGAAGTGACAGGACTACCTGGAGAAGCCACCCTGGACACCTTCCTTTCCTTTGTCATCTCTGCTCCCACCCTAGACGCGAAGCAAATGAACAGTGACAGGAGCCACAGCCGAGTGGCATAGGTGTAGGCCCCAGATCCGGGATCTGAGAACTAAGGCACTCTGAGTCCCTACAGTAGCTTCTGAGGGTGGACCCTGGAGACCCTGTGGCAGCCCTGTCCAAGAGGCAACACTTGCACCAAGCTGGGAAAGGGTCAAAGCAACAACCAAGGAATTTTCTAAAACTTATTTTGAAATCATAACAATTGTGGGCTTAAAGGAAGTTGGAAAGAGCAGAAGGACTCGTGTTCAGGTCACTTAGTATGACACCACCTTGAGCCGAGGACATTGGTCTTGGTGTCAACAAGTTCTTTGTCATTTTGTCATGTGGACTCATGTCACTATCACAACATCAAGTTACACAACCACTCCCTCAACTTGGAAATTGTAGCTCACTCATATAACCCCAGGGCTCAGAGGACTGAGGCAGGAGGATTGCTGCAAGTTTGAGGCCAGCCTAGGCTACACAGTGAGTACCAGGCTCGCCAATGCTACATGGTAAGACCCTGTTTCAGAGGGGGCAGGAGGGGAGAGGAGGAAGGAAGAGTAGAGAACTTTGTCTTGGCTTGAAGTTCTGAAGGTCCATGATCGAGGGTCATCTGGTGATGGCCTCTTGCTGTAGAGTCCTGTTGCTCAGACACCATGTCGAGAGAGACAGGAAGCATGCATGTGTGTGCATCTTCTGGTCCTGTCTCCCTTTTCTTTGAAAGCCACCAGGATTCAAAGGAGCTCTACAATTGACATCCTCAACAGACCCTGGCCCTAAACACCACAGGAGAGTTTCTACTCCTTAAAATTCCACAGGGGGATTAAACTTGAATACACAGACCTCAGGGGCTCTACTTTAACCAGAGCATCTTGGTAACCTCCAGTTTGTCCCTCCATCTCTGTAATTTTGTCATCCTCAAAATATTATACAAATGGAAGCATGCCATTTGTTTTCTGTAACTACTAATAATATGGCTATCTGCCATTTTAATTTTTGCTTTGCTTCCAGTTTGTTGTTTTTGTTTTCTTTTTCCTGTATAGTATTTACTTTTGGCTTCTCTGCCTTGTTTTTAGTATATGTACAGGTTTCTGTGGCTAGTATTATATCATTTATTGGAACATCAGGCAATGTCTAAATTTAGATACTCTACAGATGTCTATTGCATTTACCTATTCTTTCATCCAAGATTCATTCTTTTATCATTTTCTTTCTGCTATATCATGATTTTCTTTAGCCACAAGGAGTATGCATATATATGAACTGAATAGTCTGCTGGTGAACACCTCTTGTCTCCATTTATGTCCCTGAAGGATAGTTTCATTGGGTATAAAAAAAATCATGATTACCATGTTTTCTTTCAGCATTTAATAATGTTCTGCATCTTTCTGTACACCATAATTTCTAATGAAAAAAATCTGTGTTATTTGAATTGCTTTCCACCCTAGTGAAAGTGGTATTTCTCTGTAGCTGCTTTCAATATTTTTTTTAAGTTTTTGCAAGTGTGATGTATCTTAGTGTGGATTTCTTTAGGTTATGCTATTTGGGGTTCATTCAGCTTCTTGAATCGTTAAGGCTACTGTTTTTGCCAGAGTTTAGAATTTCCAGTCATTATTCCTTTGGATATTTTCCCAGCTTCCCCACTTTTTCCTCTCCTGGCACTTGGATGACATGAATGTTACATGTTGTTTTATCCCAGGAGGCTTGAGCTGTTCCCTCCCCATATAAACTATTTTCCCTCTGCTTTTTAGACTAGATAGTTTCTACTGGTCTGTCTTCAGGCTCAGTAGATTGTTCCTCTGTCCCCTTGCTTTTGTTTTTGTCTTTATATGATATAGTTATTTCCTTAGTGAGACTCCATATTTTCCTTGTTCCATTCATGGTCCTAATTGCTCACTGAGGCACCTTTTATGATGGCTACTTCAAAGCCACCAGCCCGTGCCAATGCTGACGTCATCCCTGTAGATGACACCTTTCATACAATTTGAGATGGTCCTTGCTGTGACGGGTGATTTTTAAAAATTTTCACTGAAATAGAATTATATCATGTCTCCCTCCCTTTCCTCCCTCCAGCCCCTCCCAGCAACTCTCCTTGAGCCCTCCCAGTGTCTCCCTCCGACTTTCAAGTTGACCTTCTTTCTCTTTATTATTGTTACATACAGACAGACATGTGTATGTCAGTGTATGCACACATATATATAAACAGAACCTACTGAGTTTGTTTTTGTTGTTTGTATGTATATGGTTTCAAGGCTGACCTCTGTGCACTAGACAACCAGTAGAGGGGCTCATCCCTGGGAGAAGCCAAGTCTCCTTCTTCTAGCAGTCATTAGTTGCCTGTAGTTCTTTGTCTATGGGTCAGACCTCTTTCCATGTTAACACATCCATAGACATCACCAGAAACCTTCTTTCAAATGGTTGGTCAGGGTAGTCAAAGTAACTCCCAAAGTTGCCTCTTGGGTCTTCGTTTTGTTTTGTTTGTTTGTTTTATCAGCCCTTAAACATTTGGGGGTTGTCAGGTTGAGACTCTGAATCCTGTTTCCTTCTTCTGTGTCATAGCTGTCCTCTTTGGGCCGGTACCTGTGGGCAGAGTGGCACTGCCCATGACTGTCAAGAAGGGAGAAAAGAAGTCTAGCCTCTATACTTCTGCCTAGCTATTTATACCACAGTGGGAAAAAAACCATCTCCAGCAAAGCTAGGAGGCTCATGCCTTGCTTCTCTGATACTTGGCCAAGGCTCCCAAGTCTTAGTGGAGGTTTCTGGGGTGGCTAGAGAGGTTTCCATTCTTGAGGACATCATCAGAGCCACTGACTTGGAGGGAGTACCAAAGCCCCCTGGACACAGGAGATCCTGTATGCCTGCCTTCCAGTTCTTTGAGCAGCAACACCCCAGTGACCCCAGGCCCTGGGGAGCTGCTGTCACCTGCATCTATCTGTCAGATGTGGAGAGGGCAGAACAGGTGGACAGGCTGGGAGAGTGCTTGGGGCCAAGCAAGCCCTCTATCTGCAGTACCACCTCCTAGCCTAGGTGTTTCTCCTCCTCCTCCTCCTCCTCCTCCTCCTCCTCCTCCTCCTCCTCCTCCTCCTCCTCCTTCTAGAGGCTGGACAAGAGCCAAGACCAAGCATGGAGGCTATGAACACTTTCCACTGACATCCTCCTGTCCCTGACCCGGAACAACTGCCCACATTTGCATTGACCTTCTTGTCCAGGGAGCAGAGTGGGTTTCCCAGAGTGCAAGGGACTGCACCAGCCCCTGTCTGCTCATCAGGCTTCCCAGGGCCTGAGGCTGGGGAGCTCCAGAAGACCATGCACAGGCTGGGGACAACTGGATGTACAAAGCTCTGCAGGAACAGTAGAGGGGTGTTGTTAGAGCCTGACGTGGGGTCATGGTCTCCTTTTGGGGGCACAGGAATCACACATGGGTTGGGAGGGCATTTGGTGAGCCAGAGGGGTAAGCAGGCCAGCAGGTGGATGTATGTATGAGTCCTCTGTGCTGGGGAGCTGTACAAGTGCATGTTTTTAAATATGTTTCTATGTACACAAGTGTTTCACATGTATGTGCATGTCTCCGTGAGCTCATATTTGTACGTGGCTGCATATGTGGGTGCAAGCAATACATGTGCACATGTACAGTATATATATGCATATGTATGTGAGCGAATGTGTGTATGTATGTACTTGTGTGTGTACACTTGTATGCATGCCTGAATGTAAGTACATGTATGTATGCATTTATGTATGCCTAAGCATGAGTGCCATGTATTTGCCTGTGAGTACATGTATGTATGTATGTCTGAGTGTATGCATATATACCTATACATATTTAATGCCTGTGTGATGTGTGTACATGTGCATGCCTGTGTGTGTATGTATGACATACATGTATGTGTGGAGGGTTCTGAGCAGGAGGATCTCCAGCAACTCTACTTCGGCCCTCCTTGGATCATAGGTAGAAAGCTAGCAGCAGACAGTGGGGTGGAAGCCGGAGACAGGAAGGGCCCACATCCTCCAGCCAGGAGGTGGCAGCAAGGAGAGGGGGAAATGGGCAGAGAGGCACTGGTGTGGGGACAGGGGCAGACTGGAATGGCCTCGGCTTTAACCTGGGCCTGGGAGAAGTGGGCTTTCCCTATGCTGTCCTCCTGACCTCTTACCCCTAACATGGAGCTGTCTGTAGGAAGGAAGAACGAATTGAGCCATTTCTGTAGGAGGGCCTGTCACGTGCAGAAGAGGCCTTGAAATTGTTTGGGGATAGAGCACGTGAAGGGGCCTTGCTCCTGGGAGCCCTCCTCTCTAGCTCCTGCCCTCTGTTCTGCATCAGGCAGAGAAGTGACCCCCGAGGGGAAACCCAGAGGGAGAAGCCCTGGCAGCCACAGTCCCAGCAGCTGCGCTGACTCACTTCCCCTCCCTGATGTGGTCAGGAGCAGTAAAGCTGCAGACCCAGGTTCAATCCCAGCTTTTCTGTGGTCATGGGCTCTTCCACTTCTGCTTCTCGGGACTCGGTAAGGTCGCACCAAAATGAGCTGAGACATCAACTGAGGGGCAATGCAATTGACAGGCTGAGGGATCTGAGGAAGCCATCCAGAGAGGGGCTGGATGGTCATCTATCCCCCTCCCATATATGGGGAGGTAGCCACCTTTCTGTTGATGCTCGGGGTTCTTCATATATTCTGGATACATATCCACTGTCATTTGTATGGTACTGTAAGAGATTTTTGAAATCCTGGCTTGTGCCTGTATTGCTTCCTTTAGAACCTTCAATGAACAGAAAATATTAATGCTAATATAGCCAAATCTAGCCACACTTTAATTCTTTCTTTGTTTTTAGACTCCTGTTTAAGAAAGCTTTCTTGGGAGCTGCCCAACTTGGGTGCTGGGATCTGAACTCAGACCTCATGATTGAACAGCCAGCCTTCTTAACACTCAGTCTTCTCTCTCCGGCCCCCACCAGCACATCCCAAACCCTGCCCCTCACAGCCTTCTCTATCACCTCACCGGGTGACTGTACATGACATTTGACATGAGATAGGGACTCCTGAAGGTTCCAACAGGGTGACACAGTTGAGGCGCTGACTTCCAAAGTTCTTGCTGTTCATTAGTAAGTAGACAGATGCTGCAGAGCAGGGATGGGAAAAACACATGGGAGACAAAGGATTTGAGAGCAGCCTGGAGTTAGTTTCTGGAAGAATTCTCAGCGTTGGGAAATGCAGAAGGATAGAGGGAATGGTCAATGACACTAGAGTTTACAGTTGGACAACTTACAGGGATGTGTTGTACTTTGGGGAGACAGGTACAGGTGGGATTCCAAGGTAACCCTGAGCTGAGTTCTGACCACACCCAGCCCCAGCTTTCTCAGAGAAGCTGGAGATGAAGACCTACCTCAAAGCAGAAGCCAGTGTTTTCTTGGACATTGCTGATCCCAAAAGGGGAAGAGCCTTGAGTGCCTGCCGAGTGGTACTTCGGAAGACAGGTCTGCAAAGCAGACCAGGCAAGTGTGGGCAGAGGCAGCCAGCCTCTGGAGCCAAGGAGCAGAGGCAACTCCGGGAACAGCTGGATGAGCACATCCTCGGGCTGGCAGTGGCCTTCACATTGTTACCTCCCCAAAGTGTTGCAAGTAGACTACTGAGTCTGTGTAAGGCTGTGGAGTGGACAGCACAGCCAAACACGTGAAGCAGCCATGTCAGCTCCTTACCAGGTGTGCAACTGGGAAGCCCACAGTTTGAGCTGCACTTCTGGGCTAGGCTCCAGGTTCCGCCACCAACCAGCTAGGGAGCTTGGGCAGGTCATACGGCCTATTGCAGTCTCAGTCTACCCCATCCGTACAGCACAGCAGAGATTTGTACAGGACGCCAAGTGTAACTTAGAGAAGAGCCTCACCTTCATTCCGGGGCATGGAGAACCAGCTCCTACCCTCAGCCCGGCAAAATCAAAGCACAACCTTTTCCACTGTTGCTGACACTTCTCCACCATGCGGAGGGGTGGGACTTCACTGGGAAAACCAGTTTGCAGAATCTGCTGAAGCTAAACACACACCTACCAAGGCCCTGCACTCCAAGGTCTAGAGTGAGGAATCCTAGTGCATCACGGGGGGGGGGGGGGGGGGACACTTAACTATCCAGAGTGGCCCACACCACACAGTGAGAGAAAAGACTGTCCAAGAGCCCCTGCACTCCTCTCAGAGAAGATAGTGGGACCCCATTTCTATAGCATTCCCAAATAAGCCACACAAAAGAATATGTCATCCGGGGAGACAAAATATAAATGGTCACACCCAGAGAAAAAGCCAGGCAAGGATGAGCACAGGGAAAGAGGGTGATGGCTGCCTGGGAGGAATAAGTAGGGACAATGGTCCTTACCGGGTGAACTGCACTTGGTCCCCCAGGCTGTACCCAGCCAGCGCTCGCCCCTCCCATGACCACCTTTGTGGTTGCTCTGTTCCGTTCTGCGCGCGGCTGCCTGCCTCGCTTTGGTCTGGCTACCTTGCACCAGGTTCTCTTTGCGCCCCAGACCGGGCGCACCCAGCTCTGCAGGCCAGTCCCTCGCCCACAGTCCGCCTGGCACTGTCTCTATCCTGCTGGGGTGGTCTTAACACGCCTTGCTGCAGGACCGCCTACCGGACGGGTCAGCCGTCCATGAGTTTGGGCATTTCGGCACGCGCCACCGCCTGGGGCCTGCGAGGTGCAGTGCCTGTCCCACCTTAGAGATTGGGAGCGCAGGCCAAGATGAGCAATAAGACCAGGGCAAGTGCTTCCTCCAGCCTCAGTTTACCCTTCCGTGGACGAAAGCTCGGCTTCCAGCCCGTGCTCGTTATACAGTGCACCGACTCCTGGGACCACCCCAACCACCTCACCCACCCCTACACCAGCCCAGAGTTTTAAGGCTGAGGTGGCATCGCCCTTTGAAGGCAAACGGTGGGGCCCGGCGCGCGCGTTCTCGGCGCGGGGCCGAGCGCCCCCTGCAGGCCATCGCGGGTCCCGCCCCGCCTCCCGGCCCCGCCCCCGGCTTCGGCCGGCGCATGCGCGCGGCACAGCGCTCCGCGGGGCGGCGAGAGCGAGGCCGGTCCGCATCCGCGCGGCGCTCAGCGCCCCATTCATGCTGGGCAGCGGCGACGCAGCCACGCAGCGGAGCGGAGCCCGGGCGCGGCGGCCTCGGCCTGGGCGGCCTGCGCGGCGTGGGCGGCCCCGCGGAGGGGCAAGCGGCAGGGCGCGGCGATGGCCGGCGGCGGGGCGCGCCCGGGGTTGTCGGGTGAGTCGGGGCGCAACTTTCCCCGCGGGCGGCGGGAGGCTCATCGCGGCCCGGGGTCCCGAGTGGCCGGGGGGGCGCTGGCGGTGGCCAGGGGGTGTGCGTGGGGACTGCGGCGCGCGTGTCCGCGGCTGGCGTGTCCTGCGGCTCCGGCCGGGCGCCCGCGTGTGTCCGGGCGCGGTCTCTGCGAAAGGCTGCTGCGTCCCGGCGGGTCGCAGCGCGTCCGGGGGCCCTGCGATCCGGGCGGCGCAATGTCTGTGGTCGCAGTAGCGGCCCCCTCCTCCAGGCAGAAGAGAAAGTTTGCAGTGGCCCCGCGGGGAGGGCCCTGCGGGTACCCATGTCGGCCGGTGTCGCGCCGGGTCGGACCGGGCCGCGGGCGGGGACGTGGGCCGCAGGCGAGCGCCGCGCTGGGCAGGCCCGGGCAGGGCCGCGGGATTTGGGGAGGTCCCGTGCTGCGCCTTGGGCCGGCCTCGGGCCATGGGGGTGGAAGTTGCAAGGCTTCGTGGGGACCCCCGCCCCCTTCGGCCCCAGCGCTCGAGTGAGCTCCGCGGCCAGCCCCGGCCCGCGGGCCCTCCACCCGGCGGCTGCAAGGGGCGGTGCGGTGCCACCGGAGAGGCCGCCGGCTCGGGCCTCCTCGGCCTCCCCCTGCGCAGGGCCTCCACGGGGTCATTCCTTCCCTGGAGGCTTCCCCCTTGCTTCCTGGACGGTCCCAGGCCTGGGGTGCGGCGAGGACCGTGGCGGTGGTGGGCTTACTCTGGCTGCTGCGGGGAAGGGCGAGCGTAGACTCCAGGGAGGCCCCTCTGCCTGCAGAGACCCCAGGTGCAGCCCTGGAAGGGGATGAGAAGGCTTCTGAGGGGTTACTTGGTGCCAGGAGCTGTCTCAGGCTCATCTGTGGGGTGCTGGGGCCACGCCCCTTGAAAGAAAGGGGTGTGTTGGGGGGGATGGGAAGGAACTGAGCCTCTGCCCCTCAGCCAGGCTCCTACCTCCGGCCCTCTGTCCCCTGGTGCTGCCCACCCCCTCCAGCAGGTGCTGCCGGTCTTCAGTCCTGTGGGGGTGGTGCTATCCTGTGTGTCTCCAGCCCTCCGGGAGCACCCCTAATTTTCCCAAGTCCCTTGCTTTTGGGGAGTGAGCAGGAGGGTGGGGAGTTGCTGCATTAGGCTGGCCAAGAGTCTGCTGGGTCTGGGAAGCACTCAGCTAGTGCCCTAGGCAGAGGCGCAAAGCAGGGATTCTGCTTCAGGGCTAAGCTGTCAGGCAGTGGGGAGGTGGCAGCTTGGAGCCCATCAAAGGTGTCTTCAGACACAGAGGACAGCATGGGTGGAGGCTGGGGGTCCATATACAAGGTTGGCTGAGATATGTGTTCTTGGGTTTGGGGCCAGACAAGATGTCGTGGACAAAGCCACATCCCATGGAGCATCTGGCCAGGAGTATGGGACCCTAGGGAAGGCCAGAAGCTGGCACCTTTTCTGGAGAGCAGGACTCCAAGGCCTCCAGGTAGAGAGTAGGCCACTGGAGACCATCTCCTGTGACCTCCCACAGGGTGGGGCAGGGTGACAAGGCAATCCTCTGGCTGCTGAGGGGGAACCACTAGGTGAGATGACAAGACCAGCCTGTCCACACCCATTAGGCTCCAGAGCAACAGGACACAGGGAGCGAGCTTTCCCCCTGTGAGGGCTCTGAGGTCTTTGTTTCTGAGCAAGAACCATGGTGTCATCCAGGGTTAGGAGATGGCAGGGTACCGGCTCTATGCGCTCCACTAGAGGCCTGTTCCAGAGTGGCCCCTGGCTGAGGCCCCCACCTACGAGCCTGGCCTCTCTCTCTGGGTCCCTACTGCACACACCCAGCATCACCATGGTCCTCCTGTTCAGCTTCTCGCTTGTCCATGTTGGGGAGCGCTGGCCATTCATGCTGCCCCATCTGCATTTCTAGCAGGAGTGTCCTCCATGCCATCCTCCTAGAATACCTCCACCCCACCAGTATCCACTGGACCTGGTTCTTCTAGAGCAGGTGGAAAGGCCCCTCTGGGAGCTTCTGTAGGCTGGCCAGGAAGCTCACAGAACCCAGAGCCGTCTGTTCCCCTCCCCCAGCCTGGCCCCGCACCCAGTATCAGACCCTCCTTTTCACACACACAGTGTTTTCTGAGTAGAACCTGGCTGCTTTCCTGCCTGGGGTCTCTACAGGAACTCTAGCTTTAGTCCCTTTCTATCAGGGCTGGCTGTGTGACCTTGGATCTGTCTGAGCCCTTACTAGTCTTTGTGCGTAGTAGGTGTGGGCTTGGGATCCCCTCCTTTCTGGCCGGCAGCCCTGTGCCCCCCAGGCCAATCCCTTCCCAGCAGCTTCTGTTAGGAGGCGGGGGGAGTGGGCCCAGGGCCAGGCTGGAGTTTGGATAGTGGCTTCTTCAGCCAGGGCCCTCCTGTTTAATATAAAAAGTAGAGCCCGTAATTGCATTAAGACGTGTATAATTATCCCGGAGGAGGGGAGAGCCCAGCCCCTGGTAATTGCAGGCCTGCTTTGAACTGATAAACGGTGAGTGATTCATGTTTTCTTTGGAGTTCACATGGACTCAGTGCTCAGCCCAGGCCCGTTTTGTCTGCAAGCAACCTGCTCTCTAGTCTGCTTTGGTTTCGGGGGTAGGAGACTGGTGGTAGTGTTCTCCCCTCTGGCTGCCTGTGGAGGCCCCTGGTGGCTGCTCTTCTTGGGGCACAAGGCGGCTGACAGCCTGCTGGGAGGTTTCCTGCAAAAGTGTACCACGCTGCATCTGCTCTGGGATTTAAGTCAACACTTGCTGCCCTGAGCCTCAGTTTCCCCATCTGGATTCATGTTGAGGACAGCTTTGTCCAGGCCTGGCTGGCCACTCCTAGTGCCTTGACTCACTTGTTCATTCAGTCACAAGTGTTTGCTGAATCGGCTTGGGCCCAGTGGCTCTGGAGAGAAAGTGTGACCTATTTGCACCCAGCTTATGTCCTTTGGGGAGAACATTTGAGCAATAAGTGGCCAGAGCCACTAAACAGGCCTGTGCCACAGATGAAGGCAGACAACTGAATGCTAGCAGCTGCTGCCTGCATGCGCAGGTCAGAAGAGGCATCTCAGGCTTACCTGAGCAGCTGTGGGGGCAGGCAGAACGAACAAGGTGCCTTGTGTGCTACAGTGAGACATGGGAGATGAAGGGCTGAGCACCTGTAACTCACTCCCTGCCTCTGGCTAGCTCCACACCTAGACTTGGAGAGGGTGCCATCTGAGTCTCAGTGTCCCCAGCTATGAATGGGGCTGTGGGTGAGGGCAGTGTGTGGGAGTATAGAGAAGCTGTGTGTACTGGCTGACTGCCCACTCGCCACACTAAACACTTCCATGGTCAGACATCAGCCAAGGAGTGGGATAAGAGGACCCCCACCTCAAACCCATAGGGCAGGCTCTGTGACCCTGCTGTCCTCAAGAGTATGGCACCTGTCAATCAGGAAATGGACTTCAAACTGTTTCAGCCACCAGGACAGAAGTGTCACTATCCCTTTGGTGGCTGGGGAAACTGAGGAAAAGGGATTGTCTCCAGTAGGGCCATTACATTTGACCAACACTAATCAATCCTGGAAGGTGGCACTTTCCAGGGGCAGTGGGTACACAGCTGGATTTGAGGTGGCGTGCCAGGGTTTGGGAGGCAGTGCAGGTCCAAAAAGTGGCCCAGACTGCCTCATGGGTCCTGGCTGTGGGTAGACAGTGGTGGAGGGGCCAGGAGTGGGCAGAGGACACTGTTGAGGGCTGGGATTAGGGAGCCCTCCCTCTCTCTGGAAGTCGTCTTTGCTTAGAGCGCAGTATGAGACAGGAGTCCTGGAAGGGGCCATTGTGGGCAGTGCCCTCGCCTGGGGGTGTGGGATTTCTAGTGGGAGGTACTGCTTCTAGATTCTTCCTTAGAGTACCGACCTTGAAGTTTGTAACATGCTGGGCCAAGGTCAACCAGGGAGGAATACCAGAGTCAAGATCCCATAGAAAGTTGGGCGGACTAGTCTAACCCAAGCTCGGGACTACTGCCATGGGGCTGTAGAACTGTGGGGGAGGGGCTCTTTCTAGTGGTCCTTGTGGGTATGGATGCTGTGCAGGGGGTTGTTTTAGAGTCTCAGGGGAGCAGTCCACACATCAGAGATTGTCTAATAGTGTGGGGCATGGCTGCTCTGAGCCAAATGGTACTGGGAATCACCAAGGCAGCTGACACTGTGTGGAGGAGGGTATGTGTACTACAGCCTATCTCTGCTCAGCTTTGGTGGGGGGACATTGATGCAGGGAACATGTCACTCATCTGAGACTGAGGATCCTGAGAGATCTTGAACCTCGGGGCATGGGCAGGCTCTGGGTCAGAGTCATGTGGACCCCAGACCCTTGAAAGATATCCTGTGTTCCTGGACCCATTCTTATCTTGTCAGGAGTGGCAGGGCACAGGCTGTAGTGGAGCGCCCTGCTGCCAGGCCGCTGTCCTGTTTTGCTGCTGCTAGCTACAGTGTGTTCCCTGTGACACTTGGCTCACCCTTGCTGCCTGCATGCCTCAGGACACGGAAGTGCCTTCTTTGCTCTCTTCTGTCTGGGTAGTGGTAGAGGGTCTTTTTGGAGGTATCTACATAGCTTGCGTGCGCACACACACACACACACACACACACACACACACACACACACACGGAGAACTCATAGAATGAGGAGGACATGCGTGAATGCCCTGTGCATAAGTGGGCAACACCACACTCATACCCTCTCTTGCCTGTTTTTTCCAGGGCCAAGAAACCCAGTCCCATGATGCTCACCCCTACAGGACCTGAATACCTTGACTTGAGGCCCCAGCCCACCATGCCACTGCCAACCCTGAGCCCTCGGACACTGCTGTTGCTGCTGCTGCTGCTGCTGAGGGGTGTGTGGATGGCCATCAGCTCACCCCCAGCTGGTGTGGGTCCACAACCCGCCTTCCGCACCTTTGTGGCCAATGACTGGGGCCTCACCCACCTGGTGGTTCACGAGCAGACGGGAGAGGTATATGTTGGCGCAGTGAACCGCATCTACAAGCTGTCGGGGAACCTGACCCTGCTTCGGGCCCATGTGACGGGCCCTGTAGAAGACAACGAGAAATGCTATCCGCCCCCCAGTGTACAGTCATGCCCGCATGGCCTGGGCAGCACAGACAACGTCAACAAGCTTCTGCTGCTGGACTATGCTGCCAACCGCCTGTTGGCCTGTGGCAGTGCCTCACAGGGCATCTGCCAGTTCCTGAGGTTGGACGATCTCTTCAAGCTGGGCGAGCCACACCACCGCAAGGAGCACTACCTGTCCAGTGTCCGAGAAGCCAGCAGCATGGCGGGAGTACTCATTGCCGGACCACCTGGCCAGGGCCAGGCCAAGCTCTTTGTAGGCACGCCCATCGATGGCAAATCAGAGTACTTCCCCACGTTGTCCAGTCGCCGGCTCATGGCTAACGAGGAAGATGCTGACATGTTTGGCTTTGTGTACCAGGACGAGTTTGTGTCATCTCAGCTCAAGATCCCATCAGACACGTTGTCCAAGTTCCCAGCCTTTGACATCTACTATGTGTACAGTTTCCGCAGCGAGCAGTTCGTATACTACCTCACCCTGCAGCTGGACACGCAGCTTACCTCGCCTGATGCCGCTGGTGAGCACTTCTTCACCTCCAAGATTGTGCGGTTGTGTGTGAATGACCCCAAGTTCTACTCTTACGTGGAGTTCCCCATTGGCTGTGAGCAGGCTGGAGTCGAGTACCGCCTGGTGCAGGATGCCTACCTGAGCCGGCCAGGCAAGGCCCTGGCCAAGCAGCTGGGCCTTGCTGAGGATGAGGACGTGTTGTTCACCGTGTTCGCACAGGGCCAGAAGAACCGTGTGAAACCACCCAAGGAGTCAGCGCTGTGCCTGTTCACACTGCGGGCCATCAAGGAGAAAATCAAAGAGCGTATCCAGTCATGCTACCGTGGCGAGGGCAAGCTATCGCTGCCTTGGCTGCTCAACAAGGAGCTGGGCTGCATCAACTCGGTGAGTGGGGTAGGAGAGTATGGGTAGGGGCTCCTGCCACCCTTCCTGGGGTCACACCTTATCTGCACCTTGGTGTCCCTGCTCTATGCTGGGCATGTTTTCTGCTTTCTCGCCAGCCTGGTCCTCCCCCCCCCCCCCAGCCCTGTGAGGCAAGACCTGAACCCAGCATACCAGCCTCAAAGTCTGCTCCTAGCCATGACATCACCGTGTGCCTTAGGAAGTGGGTGATAGCACCTGTCCACACAGCTCCAAAGCCCTCAGGGACATTGGGTGGTGATGACCATTTTTAGATTGCTCCCCTTTTACAGATGAGGTTATGGAGGCCAAGAGGTAGATTGACTTACCCAGGGTCATACAGCCAGTACAAGGACTCCAGATACTGCTTCTATGGAGCTTATCTCCCCCTTGTCCTCCTGGCAAGCTGCCTGCTTCCTGGAACCCCACGATGCCCAATGCTGGGTCCTGAATGCACCATGGGATATACTCCGAGAGAGGCCCTGACATAGGGGCCGCCCAGCTACCCTGTGCTGGATGCTCTACAGCCACTGTTCTCTGCCCCCAAAGCCAGCTATTCCTCCAGCAGGTTTCCCATCTCAGACTGGAGCCACAGGCTACTCCTTGGAGTAGAGTGGAGCAATGAGAGTCCCTGCCTCCTCCAGGGGTGCCATAGGCGTGGCTGGGCTCTGAGTGCAGCGGGAGATGAAGCCACTGTTCTTCTCTTGGCTTCTCAGGAAAGGCATTGTGTTCCCACATGTACTCTGGACGCCCTGCTCCTGGCCTCAGAGCTGCTCATCACTCCTGACTATTTCCTAGGGATTCCCAGCCTGGCTGGCCTCCCTCTGCATCCATATCAGTGGCCTCTACCCCAACAAACCTCAGACCCCAGAGAAGAGCCAGCTGTCCTCTTCCTTCTCCCCAAACTCCTGTCCTGTCTACCCCCCTCCCCCTCGTGCCTCCACTCACCCGTCTCCGGAACCTGGAGGTATTGATTGCTTCCTGCCGGCACAGCAGGTCCCTCTCCGTGCCTTCTGGGTGTGCCCACTCCCTCCTGCCGTATACATCGTCTTTGTCTACATGCAACGTGCAAGTGTAAGATTTGCAGCAGGAATACTTCTATTGGCTGTCCCCCAATTCTAGGCCATTACTTCCTTTGTCCATCATTCCTGTTCCTGGAGTGGCTGGCCTGGTTCCATGTTGGGGGCCTACAGCTCACCCACCCTTCCTTCACACATCACATTCACTGGACCTGGGCTGCTTCACAGGCCCTGTTTCTCCCCCAGAATTTTACAGGCCTTGTTTAGGTCTGGGCAGCTATATGGCATCCCCCACTCCCTCCCTGGGCCTTCCTTCCCCAACCTCGTCCCCTGCTGTACTCAAGGTGAAGGTCTAAATGCTTACCTTGCCACTTCTTACAGCCCCTGCAGATCGATGACGACTTCTGTGGGCAGGACTTCAACCAGCCACTGGGGGGCACGGTCACCATCGAGGGCACACCCCTTTTTGTGGACAAGGATGACGGCCTGACTGCTGTAGCTGCCTATGACTACCAGGGCCGCACCGTGGTTTTTGCGGGCACTCGCAGCGGCCGCATCCGCAAGGTCAGGCCTGTGTGGGCTTGGAGGGGCCCCGGGTAGTGTGTTTGTGTGTGTGTACAGGTCCCATCTGAGGGACAGAAGCCAGGTTTTCTCTGACAGGGAGCCTGGGTGGGTGCATGCCTCTGTGCCAGGCCCAGTGACCTTGAAGGGCTCAGATCTCGCGAGTGCCTCTGAAGGGCCTCCTCCTTTCTGGGCTTCCCATGGCGTTTTCCTCTGTCCTGTTGTGTATCTGGGGGCCCAAGGGGCTCGTGATAGGGCTTGTGATTGGCTTTGTTCCGCTGAACAAGACTTTCAGGGTCATTGTACAGAAGCCAGGGTCCTAGAGGACGGCTTGGGTGTCTAGAGGCTGGAGGGGAAGCTTGTGTAGATGTTGGGCAGAGCAGGACTGTGCAGGCCCCCTCCCCATTGGGCCCTCCTTTCAGCCCTGGGAGATCTGGTGTCTGCTGAAGCAGCACTCTGTGTCAGCCAGCTCCATTCCCACCCACCATGCAGCAAAGCAATGCCAAGGCCAAGGGCAGGGCAAGGGGAGTGCCCTGCCCCCATCACACCATAGCCTGGTGCCCAGGGAGCGGGTGACTTGAGTGATGGGGGCCCAGTTCAGGCCTTGGGGTGAGGCCGGGTCTGTGTACTGGCTTGTGTGATTTCTAGACTTTCTTCCTCTCCAGGACTGGTTGGACAAGGAGGGCTTGCAGAGGCTGTGGGTCTGCCTGTCACTGGGTGGGCAGTGGGCGGCGTCCCGGCGGGGTGGAAGAAGGTTCTAGTAACACTGAGAGGTGGAGTTGCCCGGGTACCCAGAGGACCGTCGAGCAGGACCAGGAGATGAAATAACAGCTGAGCGCTCTTGCTGACACAGCCCCCCTCCCTCTGGCCTGCCTGCTCGCGTGCCCGTGGGTGAGCCTGGGCCCAGGGCCAGGAAGGCCTGGCTACTCTCAGCCCCTTAGCCTTGCATGTGGAAACCACGTCCCAGCCTGCCTGTTCTGTGATCTCTGGGAAGTCCTCATTCTCAGTGTCACTATCCTGGGGTGCTGCTGGTGGTCTTGAGGCCTTGGGACCTGAGCTGGTAATTGAGGGGCCTCTGGGGTAAGCACGGAATCCCATGGATTCTTTGCTGTAGAGTCCCGGCACCTGGCCAGTGGAGGTAGGTGGTTGAACGGCTCAGACTAGGTCCCTGCTGCCCTGAGCCCTGTCCTGTTGGTTGTGACTCCTAGGTGGTGTAGGTGTGTCCTGGTGCTCCTTTTCTGTAACCTGAGTGTCTCAGGAGGCACATGGGACTGGGAGCCACTGAGAGAGGTGGGTGGATGTGTGTTGAGAAGGGTCGTGGAAGCTGGGTGCAGTAAACCTAGAGACCCTCATGCCTACCTCCCAGCCGGAGATGGGCTTCTGTGGTTGGGAGTGTCCCTTTTGATGTCCTGTGGACTGAGGGGGTGGCAGACAGGCCCAAGTGAGCTGGGAGAACAGGTCCCTCCAGTCCTGTCTCCTCATTGCCTCCTGGGCCCCAGGGCCCCTTGGGTTACTGACTTTGACTGGTGAGCTCAGAGCATACCTGTTCCCCTGAGTCTTGGTTGGCAGTGCTCCCACAGAGAGGAAACTGAGTCCTGGAGTATGGAACCTTGGAGGCTGTCCATGAGCAGAGGCTGCATTGTGAGCTCTATCTGTGGCAGAGGTTGAATTCCCAGCCCTACCCATTCCTCTCCCCTGCCTCCCCTTTCCCCCATGCCCAAGAGGGCAGGTGGGTGGGCAGGGAGGAGTGGAGGCCCCTCTGCTACCTAGACCAGGTTACCCCCTTGAGATTATGTTTGGACAGCCACTGGACAGTCCAGGCGAGGAGCTGGTTCTTTGCCCCCAGCCAGTGTCCTCATCAGCCCAAGGGCCTCTGTTCCTGCCCACCAGAGCCTTGCCTGTGACTTAGGCTCCTGGCATCCCTGGGTGCAGATGGCTAAGTGCAGCTCTTGAGTGGATGGGGCCTTTCTAGGGTGTATGGGATCAGCTGCAGGAGGGGGTGTGCAAACGACATTTCTTTTAGATGTCTGTGGTTGAACTGGGTCCATGCTGTGCCACTCGGGACATGGGTATCATTATGTCATGGGACCCTGCTGCCTGACTCTTTTCACCCAGTCCGCCTGTCCCAGTCGTGGGATTTCATGAAATAGTTCAACAGGTGTTCCTGTCTTAGCGATCATCTTTTGTTGCCAGTGTTGTGCAAATGAGGTGTTTCTGAAGTTTTGTCAGCTCTCCTCTGCCTGTGGGAGCCTTTCTAAGCCCTCTTCTACTCCAGAGCCTAACAAGCTCCCTGCTGTGAGCATGCGCTGAGTACTCAGGTGACCGACTCACCCGAAGCCTCCCAACCATCCCAGCATCTGTTTCACAGACTGGGAAACTGAGGTACAGAGCGGTCATGTCACACGAGTCCAGGGCCCTCGCTCCCTCCCTCCCCTCTTCAATGGGTCCTCGGAGGATGACTGGAACCTAGCAGGGCTCTGAGACAGGCTCTACCTCAGTGACTCTGAGGAGCCCCTTCTCCTGCTCTCCTTTTCTGTCACTGGTCCCCAGGACTGCATCCAGGGCTGCTCTGGTGGCCTTTGAGATTAGGGTGGCCTCCATGCAGTACCTTTAGATTGTCCCTGGGAGTAGAGTGGAGTCCCTGTACCTGTCCTGACTTGGAAATGCCTGTAGCTCCCACTGCTGGTCCTGGGGCTGGTCCACCTCCAGGCAACAAGATTCTCACAGGCTGTACCTCCCCAGATCATGGCCCTGACAGATGGCAACTTTCTGTGATCCCCTGTTCAAGCCAGTACTAGCCCTCCTACATCTGGGCTTTGGAGTGGCCTCCTGAGCCCTCTTGTTTTTATCCATGCTCCTCCCACCCCTGAGGCTTCTGGGCCTGGCTCTGCTGACTGACCAACAGTGCGCAGGGGTGCCCATGGCCCCACCTCTTCCCCACTCTCAGCACTGTGTGTTGGAGCCTGGACTCTAGGAACCCCAGGCCATTGCCTGACCCAGGGCAGGCAGGCTGGGCTGGCCCCTCCCATCTTTCCCAGGCCTGGGACTTCCAGGGCTTTAAAAAGCATCTAGGGAGCTCCAGAGACTTGGCTGGCCCTAGGCCAGGCCCTGCCAAACGTGTTGTTGTGTAAAATTGTAGCGATTAATTTAAGACCTGCCAACTTCAGCTGCTCAAGGCTGGCTGGGGTGCCCCTGCCTCCCCCTTCTTCCCCAGAGCCCTGCCTGCCAACATGACCCTCCCCCCAATAGAGGCCATCTCTCTGAAATGTCCCTCCCAGCATCCTCCTGGGCCCCAGAAACCCAGCCTTGTGAAGAGCTCCCCCTACAGCCTCCAAAGAGCCTTTTCTGGCCAGAGTTCCCAGTTGCAGCCCTTGTTTGGTCCTGCAGGATGACCCAGGTACCTCTGCAAAGATGGGCTCTGGACTCCTGCCAAGTACTTGCTCCAGGCTACTGCAGAGCTGGGAAGGAAGGGGTACCCCAGGCCAGTCGCCTGTCCGTTTATACTTCAGAACCAAGGGACTGTACGCTCTGAGGTCCAGCCAGGTCCTCTGGTAAACGTGCCAGGTATTGCCTCTTCTGCCAGGGTACCTGCCCCCCACCCCCCAAGAGAATCTGAATGTCTGTATTTTTTCATGTGAGAGTTTGTTCAATGTTGGTAATTAACCCACGTTTTTCAGAAAGTTCTGTGAGCCACCTAGTGTACCTTTGGACCACTGGTTTATGGCCAGAGACCCACGCTGTGTATACAGCTGAGGAAAGGCATCCCAGGCCAGTGGGGGTACCAAAGCTGAAGGAAAGGCCTGAGGGAGAACTCATCTTCTTGGGCCAGTTTGGGACCCAGCCATTGAGGAGGTCTACCCCCCCTTTCCTTTCCTGGACTTGGATGAGCCTAAGCCTCCCTGTGAGCTGTCCATAGGCTTGGAGAGGGTGGAAGACAGGACTGGGGTGTGGGTAAGGGCAGGGCTGGTAGTATTCATTACAATCCAAGACCACCATACCCTCTTGCCTTCTTGCTGCTGTGAGCCTCTGGAACAGAGGTGTGGCTAAGGTGCCCAGTGCCCTGGCAGACCCATGCTCACAGGCCTTGAAGGCCTCACCCTTGAGCCTGTGCTGCCCATCTGTGCAGGCATAGATGTCTGGCTCTCCCAAGGGTGATAATCAGTGTCTTTGAGGATGTTCTGAGAGGTGGGCACAGCTCTGCTCAGCACAGCTGAAGCCTGGAGCAGAAGTGAAACCTCCAGCCGCTTGCTGTGCACTTCAAGTGTGCCCGCGGCCTTCTTCATTTACAGCTGTTTCTGCTGCTAGCGGAGTCTGTGCTGCTGCAGCCTGGCTGCCTGGGGACAAACAGCCCCGCCTGCCACCACAGGCCCTTGACCTTGGATGCCTCCAGCTTGCCCTCTTTGCCTCTGCACCCAGCCCTGCTAGAGACCCTGTGTCCTCAGGGGCACCCATAATGGTGCCCACAGCGAAGGCTCACTGGGGGACACATCACCTTCCCCAGATCCCCTCCCAGGCTCTGCCCATTCCGGGGATGCCCTGGCTGACCTCTTGCGGCTGTCGTGCTGGGAATGGGCTGAGTCATGTGCATTTCCTTTGTGTCCTTTGCTCAGCTGCTGTGTGTGAGGTTCATCCTGACCACAGTGCCAAGCTGTGGCCTGCTCTGGATCCATGAGCTACACAGTGTGTGGACCACATGCAGGTCGAGCATGCAACCCTCTGCTTGGCATGCCGTGTTTCATGCAACACTGCTCCGAGGACCCAGCCTTTGGCGGACAGCTTCTGACTGTGTTGGGAGGAGCTGCTAGGCTCCCTTGATCTTTTCTCCCAACCTCTGATGTCTTGTTCTGAGCACTAGGTGGGAGACCCATGACTCTGCTTGGCAGGAACTGTTTCTGCTTTCTCCCTCAGCTGGTTGTGAGTAGGGAATGGAGAGGCTCAGGCTGCCTGCCTTCTGTGGAGTAGATTTTCCCCTGTGGAATCCACGGCGCTGAGCAGACATGTGTGTCCCCTGGGAGCACTACACCCTCTTGCTGCCTCTAAAGGAGGCGTGCAGCCAGGGGCTGAGTCAAGACAGACTCGATCAGTGCTAGCTAGCTCCTAGCCCCAGTGTGGTAGCACCTGAGCTCCTAGGGGCCAACAGGTCACCAAGATGCACACGGAAGTCACCCTTAGAACAATCAGCTGACATTGTGCCCTGCTCTGAGTACTCCCCCTGGGCAGCCCTTCTGGTAGCAGTCAGGGTCCATCTATGGCAGGGGAGGCCAGAGTAGCCCCAGCCCAGGTCTTTCCTAGGAAAAGTGTTTCATGAGTAGAGAGCAGTGGGATCAGAGCTCAAAGTCTTCCAGCAACCTCCAGTAAGATGCTCTCTCTATAGAAGTGTGAGCCCCTGAATTCTCCCAGTCCTAAGAAGTGAGTCTTGGCTAGAGTGACCCACTGTGTGGAAGCGGTCAGTGCAGGAGCAGGCTGCAGGCGGTCCTCACAGCCTGGCTGCCCTCTGCTGGAGCTCTGCCCTCCTTGCCCTACTTTTATGTGTGTGGAGGTAGAGGCTTGAGAGATGTGACTCCTGGAACCCCGCCTACGATTACAGCTAGTAAGCACCTTCAAACCATGTTTTGTCATCCAGTTATGGGCAACAGAAGTGTCAGCTACACTTACACTCTCAGACCGCCTGGCCTTCGAGAGTGGTGGGGATCCAGGAAGGGGCTAGAGGAAAGGCCTTGATGGGAAGGGAGGCTGCCTTATGTAGCCCCTCCTGTGACAACCTCCCATGGCAGACAGGCTTGGCAGTTGTGTCTGCAGAAGCTAATATGCTCACGGGCTGCTGCCCCTGGTCTGTTCTCTCCCTGTCCTAGAGAGTGAGATCGGCTCACCCAGTATACCAAAACAAGCAGGGAGGTCAGGGCTGGGTAGTTTGTAGGGTCAGCCCAAGCAGCTATCTTGGGGTGAGCAGAGCAAGGGACCTCTCCTCTCTTGGGTTAGGCAAAACTGGGCAGCCCCCTGCCTCCGGGCAGCTAGGGCGCGTGCCGGCCTTGGCATACAGCCTGGATGGCCCAGACATCCTCTTCAGCAACCCCGCCTGCCCTCAGTCTGGATAATGGCCCTATTGTTGGCTCTGGACTGGACGGACAGCTGACCTGGCCAGGCTGTCAGCTGCCTGCCCACCCGCCTGCAGCAGTTGGCCAGGGTCTTAGAGGTGATTGGAGCCCAGCAGACAGGCTGGCCAGCCTGGGACTCTGGCCTTCCCCACTAGTGGCAGCCTCCTCTCCAGCCTGACAAGGCTCTCTGGCCTCCCCTGAGGTGTCCTGGGAGCCATGGGTAGGGTCCTCCCTGGCCTACTGGATCGTGGTTGGTGCTCTGTCCATTGGGGACATCAGAGTCTGACCTGGCTTCTCTCCTTAGTCAGCTCAGATTCCAGGTCCACCCCCAACAGAGAGGACAGGGACCTCAGGCTTGAGAGGCACAGGCGCGGGGTGGGGGGAGCCTGTGCTACCATGCTGGGGTGAATAGATGCTGGAGCAGCGTGGGACTATGTCCAAGGAGGCTAGGTGGCCCCACCACAGCCTCTGGGGACAGTGGGCAGTTGAGGACAGTTACGGAAGATTCTAGTGTCTGGAGAAAAATGTGAGTAGCAAGAAAGCAACAGCTGGAGGTGGTAAGGATGCCCGGGATGTCCCAGCCTATGCCTTCCCATGCTCTGCCAGCTGCCCAGTTGGTTTTCAAGGGGCTGCTGGACCAGCTGTCTCAAGGTGGGTGGCCGTGCAGTGGACAGCTGAGGCATCGGCGCGTGGGCTCTGCTGGCCCTGTGCACACTCCACCTTCTGAAGCTCTTGCTTTTGCCCTCCTGGGATGCCCTCCTGGCTGACTCCCCAGTACTTGAGGGTAGACTATGTCCCCAGTTGCAGTTGGAGGTCTAAGGCTTGGTTCCTCTCACAGGTTCTGTGTGAGTCTCAGTTTACCTCCTGTCTGTGTGGTCTGATGAAGCTGGCTATACCATAGTGACTGCAGCATAGTGGGATACAGCATGACCTGGGGACCATCGTTCCAGTCAGATGTTCCCCTAATGTTTGCACACATGGGCCTCATTGTACATGTGTAAATGTGCACACGGGGACTCCATCAATGCATATCTACGTACACAGGGACCCCCATTATATAGGTATATATATGGGGACCCCATTACACATCCATATACATGGGGGCTCCATCACACACATGTATAGACAGGATCCCCATTACACACATGTATACCAGGGATTCCATCATCTGCAGATGCATATGGGGACTCCATCATATGTGTGTATATGGGAGTCCCACTATATGTGTACACAAAGGTCCTATCAAACACATATACACAGGGGCCTCATCATAGATGTGTGCACATGGACCACATCCTACATGTACAGTTTTTCCATCACACATATACACCCTTAAGGATTCTGTTATATATAGATCCAGGGACTACATATACATGTACACAGGGACCTTTCACATACATATCCATTGAGACCCCATCACACGTGTGTGCACAGGCCTTTTACACATGTATACAGGGCCCCCCTCCTGTATACATGTGTAAAGGGACATCACACATACTTATATTCAGAGACTAGAATGTGCCTGTGCACACAAATACCCCATTATACCTGTGTATACAGAGGTCACACATGTGTACACAGGGTCCCTATCACATGTGTACACTGAGACCCTCTTCACACATATGCACAATGAGGCCCTATCACACATGTGCACACAGGAATCCCATCATCACATGTGGCCATAACCCTTGTCCCATGTGTGTACACAGGAACCCCATCAACTGGTATGTACACAAGGACCTGTCATAGATACACCCATTGCACATATGATCACAGGGACACCATATGTGTACATATAGGAACCTGTTCTATGTGTATACATAGGGGCCCCATAATGTGTATGCAAAGGGACCCCATCATCCACATGTGCACAGAGACTCCATTATGCATGTACTTAGGGAACTATATCACACACTAAACACACAGACCCCATCACACATGTGTTCTCACAGGACCTTGTATTTTCTTTTCTGATTCTGATAAAATACCCTGACAAAAACAACTTAAGGGGGAAAGAGTTTGTTTTAGCTCACTGTCCTGGAGGGCTAGAGTCCATCATAGCAGAGGAGGAAGGACATGGCTGTGGGCAGGCACATGGGGCCAGACTATAACCTCAAGGCCACCCCAGTAATGCACTTCTTTTATTAAGACACCCACCTCCAACGGGTCTTATAACCTCCCCACACAGTGCCACCAGCTGGGAATTAAACACATGCACCTATGGGGGACATTTCATATTCCAAACATAAGCCCCATTATCACACATGCACTCAGGGACACTGTAACACATGCATATATAGGGCCCCATCACACTAGTATGCACAGAGGTCCTGTCACAACCATAACCTCCCTGATGCCTCCACTTCCTCTAGCCTAGGAATGGTTTCCACACTCTTCCAGTGGTCTCTCCCCAGAGTTAGCCTCTACTGGGGCCCTATCCCTGGGAGCTGGTTGTGGATGTGGCCCATTACTGGGCAGGTGGATGGACAGCTGGACTAACATGCCCCCAACTGCAGCTGTCTGTGGAGACCACCTGTTCCTGTCAATTAAGCCAGCAGGCTGGGGGCAGGGCCTCCTGAGCCTGGGTGGCCTGTAGTCCTTGCCTTACTGACTGCTCAGAGAAAGGCCTGCCCTTCCCTGCATGCCTGGAGCTGCTGTGTCTACCCAGGCTGGGAAGAGTGATGGCAGGTGGTGGCAGGCAGGATAGGGCTGGGGTCATGTCCCCAGCCTTACCTTGCCAATGGTGGTCAGGGTGGCAGGAGGAAACTCCCTGGGTCCCTGTCCAGATCACCCTACATGCTGGGTTCAGAGCTGTCAACTGGGAGGGAAGAGGATGGGATCTTCCTGGGATGTTGAGGTGGGTGAAGCCCAGAGTGTGGGAGAAGTAGAGTCCTGGTCTTAGAGGACATTGGTCTGGAGCTCTCGGTCCCCTGCACACTGGACAGGCTGTTTCCTGGTACCTGTCTCAGGTTAGCCTTCCTGTCTCTGTTGGGGTGGCAGTGCTGGTGTTTCCCATTTCATGGATAGAGAAACTATGGTGGAGAGCTTCAGCACCCCACATGGGTCCTTTCAGCCGAAAGACATCCAAGCCAAGTTTGGGCCTACGCAGTGGGAGTCCAGCCTTGTCCATGACTGCTGTGCTCCCCACTCAGTGTAGCAGTGTGAGCAGCTCTGGCACAGTCGTCAAGGGCCTGGCCCCTCCCCTGCTCTGACATAGCTGGGCAGTATAGGTTTAGGGTAGGGTTGGTGTCCTTGCCAGCTCCAGGGGCACTGGGCAGCCGTGGCCCCTTACCACCTTAGCTAGCGGCTCTTGTTTGGAGGCCTAGGAAGAAAGTTTGGGCAACTATAGGCCCGGCCCCAGCAGGCCTCCTAGGATCTCCTCCCTTACCCTGCTCTTCCAGGCCTGGTTTGACTTAAGCCTGTCTTGGTGGAGAGGCAGCTGAGCGGATGTGGGGGGTGGCCCAGGCTCTCAGGAATGTGACCCTCCCCCTCTCTCTCAGCCAGCAGCCTCTTGGCCCAGAGACACAAGGCCCCACCCTGGCTGGCCCCTCGCCCAGCTCCTGACAGAGCTGGCCTCCACAGGGTGCTGCTTTTGCCTGACCCTGCTGCCCCCAGGTCTGCCCTGTCCCCTCACTGTGGGGTACAGAGAAGACCAAGCTCACTCCAGCCCCCTGCCCTGAGGTAGAAAAGGATAGACGTGGGTGTTAGGCATCCTTAGCTGCACAGTGGGCAGAAGCAAGCTGCAGGTCCTGTGCCCAGGAGACTGTGCCTAGGCCCAGCTGAGCTGGGCAGACGCGCCCCATGAGTTCCATCCTGAAAGCCCCCATGGGTCTCTCTGTTAATTAAATACATTTGTTTGGTGAAAGCAACTAAAAATACTTGCAGCACCAAGGCTGCAGGAGAGGAGCCGGCTAATTAGCGCCTGGCTTGCTTGGGATCTGAACTATATTTCCATGCCGATGAGACACCCTTCTCCCTAACACCTTCTTGCTGGGGTGTCCCTCACCCCAAGACACCCCCTAAGACACCCAGGGACAGCCTTGGCCTCCCTGTGTGTGAGCCCCTGGTCTTGTTCCTCAGCTACAGTGATCACCAGGTCTCTGTGTGCCCCTTCACCTCAAACCTGCTTTCCTTCACAGGCCTCAGTTGACCCATGAAAGAATCCAGAGTCCCTGCAGCTTGGTGGTAGGCACTATAGCCCATGTGTACCCTACCACTGAGTTTTGGTGTCTGGACTGGTAGAGGAACCAAGACACACCCACCTGCCCTGTGTGTCTTGTCCTATCTCCCTGTCCTTGGGCTAAGCTGGATCTGCCTTGGCTCCGTCTGAACCAACCCTGGTTCTTGCAGGGCTTTGGTGGGGAGGTGCTTGTTAACAGGTGAGGTGGGTCTAGAATAGAGTATTACTGGCCTGCCTCACTGAGCACTCTTGCTACAACAGATTCTGGTGGACCTCGCAAACCCCAGCGGCAGGCCAGCCTTGGCTTATGAGAGTGTGGTGGCTCAGGAGGGCAGCCCTATCCTGCGTGACCTCGTCCTCAGCCCCAACCGCCAGTACCTCTATGCTATGACGGAAAAGCAGGTGGGTGCCTCTGGCTGCTCAGCCATGGACTATCAGGGTGGCTGGGATGGGATCCCCAGCCAGAGAACCCCATCATAAGGAAGCTGAGGAATAGCTTGCCTGGAGTCATGAGGCTGCTTCTCCCCTGGAGGTGCTCTATTGGCTGTAAAACCTGACATGTCACTCAACAGACAGATGAGCAGAGGACCTGTTCTAGGAGGTGTGTGTATAAGGGCTATGTGCCATCCATGTAGCCTCAGACTCCCTAGGACCTGCTCAGGGGGGCCTTCTTCTCTCCCTGTGATCTCGAACCATGGACGTTGGCTTGAGTAACAGCACTGTCCGAGCACAGGTCACTGGACCTGGGATGCTGGGTTGGGCTACCTGGCCCAGGCTCTGACTGTCTAGAGTGGGTTGTGGCTATGTTCTTTGTGGGGCTATGGCCAGCCTGGCCTGCCTAGTTTTTTAAGGTTGTGTTCTCATGTGCCCAGCCTTACCAGATTGGTGCCTGTTCCAATCCTTCCGTGCAAACTGGTGTCCCTATGACAAATGGAAAGGCAGAAGTTGGAGGGGAGCAGGCAGGATACTAGGCTTTCTGACCAGCTCTTGCCGTTCTCTGCCTCGAGTCCTGAGAGCTGGGGAGACCCAGAGTCTGCCTGCCCCTCCGAGCACCAGTGGGGCTGGCCCGTTTTCTTTCACTGACGAGTCTCTTTATCCCTCAGAAGCCATGGCTGAAGGCCTCAGCTGGCTACCTGTCTTGGAACTCTTGTTCCTGTTGGGTCCACTTGGCTGAGGCAGGGTGACCCAGCCTGGATTTTGAGTACACTGAGCTCCTACAGGACGGGGACTACAGGGGCGGGCTGGGAGCCTGCGATGGGCCTAGATAGGCCTCACACTGTGATCCCTCCCCAGGTGACGCGGGTACCTGTGGAAAGCTGTGTGCAGTATACTTCCTGTGAGCTGTGCCTGGGGTCTCGGGACCCCCACTGTGGCTGGTGTGTCCTGCACAGTGTGTGAGTCTGGAAAGTCTGGCTTGAAGGGGTGGGTGACATTTGGCCTGGTGGCCCCTGGAAGCCTGCTGTGTATTTCTCAGATAGTTGTAGCTGCCCAGGCGCTCCCTGAGGTCTCATTTGACCCCACTGACCAGTGATGGGAATGTTATAAGGTGGGGGCAGAGGAAGCCATGTCCGTAGCTCAGGGACCCCTCTCTGGTAGCCCTGGAGACTCTAGACCCCTATGGGCCCAACCTGAGCACATTCTACCCACAGCTGCTCAAGGCAGGATGCCTGTGAGCGGGCAGATGAGCCCCAGCGGTTCGCCTCTGACCTGCTGCAGTGTGTGCAGTTGACTGTCCAGCCACGCAATGTGTCAGTCACCATGTCCCAGGTGCCGGTGAGTATGGCTGCTGGAGGTGGCCGGGAGGGAGCAGGGGGTGGGGCAAGTAGGGCAGGCAACCACTCACCCAGGCCTTCTGCCACGGGACAGCTTGTGCTGCAGGCTTGGAATGTGCCTGACCTCTCAGCTGGTGTCAACTGCTCCTTTGAGGACTTCACAGAAACTGAGAGCATCCTGGAAGATGGCCGCATCCACTGCCGTTCACCCTCTGCCCGGGAAGTGGCACCCATCACGCAGGGCCAGGGTGAGTGGGTACCCTTCCTGCTCAGCAGTAGCAGACACAGAAGGAGAATCGAAAGCAGGAGGTGTGTGCGGCTGGACAGAGCTTCAGGAGAGGTCAGAGTGGAGGTGGGGACATTTGCTCTGTGTGTGATGAAAGCCTAGTGGGGGTTTGAACACAGCACCTTTCTGCCTGCTGTGGTCCATTTAGTTGCTCAACACTTGGCAAGTAGTCCAGTGAGTCCCCTTAGCCTAGCCTTCATGAGGAAGCTGTATTCTGACTCCTTACTGGCCAGCTGAGGAAGGGGCATCCGCCGCCTAGGGCCTAGGCTAGAGGTCTAATGGGCTGGCTTCCATCTGGGCTCTCTGAATGCCAGACTCTGTGGTCTGTGGCCCTGGTGCCTTAGCCTTTGTATTCTGCAGGGGACCAGCGGGTGGTGAAGCTCTACCTCAAGTCCAAGGAGACGGGGAAGAAGTTTGCATCTGTGGACTTTGTCTTCTATAACTGCAGTGTTCACCAGTCGTGAGTGTCCCTAAGTCATGCCCTTCCTACAGCTCCATCCCTGTAGTCTTGCTGCAGACACTTTGCAGGCCTGCCTTCCTGCGGCTGAATCCAGTCAAGCAGGCAGGATAAGAGGCCCCCATAAAAGCAGCCTGCCAGTTGAAGAGCTGGCTGGGCAAGGCCCTGAGGGAAGCTGTGGCTCTGGGGAGCTGTTTTAAAAACTGGGTGGGAGTGAGATGTGACCTATGAAAAGCCTCACTGCCCACCAGAGTGGGGCCAGGACCTCTGAGGGAGATAATGATCTGGGCCATTGTGGAACCCAGACATGGCACCTCTGTGCCAACTCTGGACCTGGCTATAGCTGCTACACAGTAGGACAGCCAGGCATTGGCTTCTGCCTGTTATATGGGGGTCAGCTCTGTTTGCTGCTTCCCACCTTGGCTGTGAGCACCTGGCTTCAGCTAAGGGAGCTGGGAGCTGAGGGCAAACTGTAACCCATTCACTAGCCAAGGCACTGGTCAAGAGAGGGTCCTTAGGCCAAGGCAAGGGTGGGCATTTCAGAGAGAACTTTAACAGGTTTGGCCTGGGAGATGGGGTTGGCTGGCTTTTCAGTCATGCTTTTGTTTGCTGGTAGACTCCCAGGGCCTTCTCTTGTCCAGGCAAGGTAGGTTATCTTCAGAGCAGGAGACTGTTATATTCAGGGGCCCTTGGGGTTGTCTTCAGGAGCAAGGTGACCAGAACTGATAGGGCAGTCCTGGAGGGCAGGGAAAAGGTGTGTTCTAGAGGCCATGAGACTGTCTTTATACACCCCAGGATTAGGAGATGTGGAATGAGCAGCGCCTGCCCGGGTGGAGCTGATTTGGCTAGGACAGGCAGAGGTGGACTGAGGCTCTGAGTAGTTGAAGAACCATTTGCTGCCTGCACCAGCCTGAGCCCATTGAAGTGGACGGCAGCACTTCTAGTGTACTTCCAAGCACGTTCTGTTCACATTCAGTCATAATGGCCAGTGGTCACTGCAGTGACCAGGGCTGGGATGAAGAGGAAGAGAGCGAGAGGAGGCAAGACCATTTTCAGCAAGACCTGTGCAGCAGGCAGAGGGTCTGGTTGTCTTCTCAGCCAGGAGCAGCCATTGCAAAGGGCCAGAGGTGGCCCTCCAAGGAGAAGCAGCACAGCGGGTCCCATGGTGGACATACAAGCTGCTCCCGCTAACTGTCCCATTTCCCCTGCAGCTGCCTGGCATGTGTCAACGGCTCCTTCCCCTGCCACTGGTGCAAATACCGGCACGTTTGCACCAACAATGCGGCCGACTGTGCCTTTCTGGAAGGCCGTGTCAACGTGTCTGAGGTAAGGCTGAGTAAGTGGCCTTAAAACCTCAGAAGAACCAGTAACCATCAGGGTGTGGCTGGTTAGAATGCCAGTTGTACACTATGAGGTGTGACCAAAGTGGGGGCAACTTCCTTAATGTCATAGCCTGAGGCCAGACTGGGAACATTTGCTGGTGTCCTTTGTAATCCTTGGGAGACAGACACTGGAGACCCCTATGGAAGCCTGGGCCGGGGCAGCCTGACCAGCAGATCTCATGACAGTCCTCTTCCAGGCACAGCAGAGCTGTGGGGCTTTCTGAAGCTCCACATGGTAATTGCTGCTGAGTCTGACTGTCTGAGTGGCAGGCCACTCCTCCTGGAATCTGTGACACCCTGGGTATGCAGGCCTGCATGGATGGGAGACTGGGACAGGATCCTAGGGTCCATGTTGGTGTGGAGACAGGACTTGAAGCAGGACCCATTCATCTCACTGTGAATACTGTCCTGGGGGTGGGAAGGAAGAGGCCATGAATTCTCCCACTTGGGTCTGTGGGGGCTGCAGTCTGGCTGGACTTGTCTAGAAACCTTAGCAGAAGGTCATATGTATGAGTGGGCCCCATGAGCCTGCCTTCCTCTGTCCCTCCTCCCTAGACCTCCCCATCACCCCTTGCTTGCTGGCCTAGCATCTGCTAGGACAAGGTAGTAGTAGAAGGCAAGATCCTGGACCGAATGGTCTTGAGGGCTGTGACAGTGGGTGAGAGCCAGGGATACAGTGGTGGGATGGGTAGAAGCCGGGGAACTGGATCACAGTATCCAGGATAGGCGTCAGGAGCCAAACCAGGGGCCTTGGGAGCTGGCCAGGGTTGGCCTAAGGCCACTTCCAGAGGCCTATGCAGTGCCCTAGAGAAAGCAAAGTGTTAGTACAAGGCCGGGGAGACCCTTGGTGGTGGTTCCTGAGGCTAAGGTGTCCCAGGTTTCTTCTCTGGTCTCCCTCTGGTCCTGCCCTGACTAGCCCATCACCTCCAGGAGGAAACTGTCCTCCTGGTAGTGGCAGCCCACTCAGGCCTTCAGCAGAGCCATGGTGTGCTGAGTGGGATGGGAAGCATAGAGCCCTGGTTTGTCTGCACAGGGCTGGGGTCAGGGAGGGCTCTTTGGGGAACTAGTTGGTCCCCTGGGTGCTTGCTCTTTGTTAGTTACAGCTTTGTATGGCTTGTCAGGAGTGTTGTGCAGCCACAAACTTAGCAAATGAAACTTTGGAAAACCTGGAATACACAGTACCAAGCAACAGACCCCCATCTCCCTGCCTCTGGCTCTGGGGGACCTCATGCGGGCTCCCATAATCCTATGGCTTTCCAACCCAAGGTGCTTTATTGTACCCAGATATTGGCTTGGAGATGGAGACTGACCTGTAGGCACTCACCCTCCCTGCTGCCCTCCCTGCACTCAGTTCTTGCTGAGCAGGTAGTGAATGGGATGGTAGGCCCTAGAAGGAACCTCATGGAGACCAGTCAGCAAAGCTTGTGCTGACAGTCCCAAGGACCTGGGATGTCCTCTTAGGACCTTTCTGTAGGAGTGGAGAGGTGCAACTGGCCTTCCACAAGAACCCCATCATGTGACCTCCCCAGTGGCCTGGTAGGCCTCGCTCTTGGCTTCTCTCCTTTGCCAGGCCCTGGGATGATCTCTGAGTTCCCAACAGGGAAGTAGACTTGTCTGCATGAGGGAGAGGGCTGTGAGTCAGATGTCTAGGAACCTGACCTGAGTCCTAAAACATCCCCTTCTCTTGGCTCCTTCGGGTTGATACTGGTGTGAAGGTGGAATTGGGAGCCCTTAGGCAGGGACCCTGGCTCCACTCCACAGGTACCTGCCAGTCTCTCCTTGGACTGCTGAGAAACAAGGAATTGGTTAGACCTTTCAGGGCTGCTGATTCCTGGCCCTGAACCAGTAGATCCTAAGGGATCTATGCTGTATCAGCAGGGCCTGAGATTCAAGAGGCTGGTGGGGTTAATTCAGCTAGACTCTCTGCCCCAGAGGGCCCCACTTAGCCTGGCCTATGAGTCCTGGAATTCATAATTAGAAGATACGCTGCTGGGCTTAGAATACCGAAGTCTAGGTGAAGTAGAAGTTACACCAGGGAAGCCTAGGCAGGGCTTCTATCCAGAGTGTGGCCAGCAGATTGATAGCAGGGAGGATGATATTGGGGTAATGGGGAAGGCAGGAGGATCTGGCCAGGCTCCTGGGAGCCATGTCTGCCCTCTGACGGCTGTACTCACACAAGGGTATTTCAGGGGGCAGTGGGCAATGCTGGACTCTGAACCTGGTGTGTTCTAGTAGGTAAGCCCAGCTCAGCATGGCTGTTGGGGGCTCCAGGACAGGCTGAGCCGAAGTTAGTGCTGTTCTCTCAGCCGGGTCCCATCACAGCCTGAGTCTTGGGCTACAGTAACTGGGTGCTCCTCAGATGGTAGGGGAAGCAGTCGTGTGGATGTGGCCCTGCATGCCGCTGTCTTCACCAGGGCTGCCACCTGAGTTGGGACCAGTGCCCAGTGGATACAGGGACATCCTACAGGCTTGCCTGCTGAGCCCTTTCAGATCTGCTGGGGTCAAACCATGAGAGGCTGGGTCAGAGCTCAGGCCCTTCTGGGCCCTGCAGAGCAGATCCTGGGCCTATATCCACCTTGGGAGCCAAGGCAGCCCCCAGGGATCAGGCCTGTTTTCAGCATCCCTATTTAAAGCTGCTCCAGGGCTCCCCCGGGGCACCTCCTCCTGAGGCTGCTGCCAGCCATGCTGCAAGCAAGCCAGGCGTTGCATCAGTTACTGTTGCTGAAGCCTGGCCCTGGGGGCTTGGCTGTTTTTCTACAGGGCCCAGGCTATTTTTACATGCTCCAGGCCCCCAGCTGAGAGCCTGCTACCCCAGTGCTCTGTTCTTGGCTCCTGCTTCGGGTCTCTACAGCTGTGGGCCAGATGGGGTACCTGTGGCTCCGGAATGGTGGGGTCCTAGGTTATGGCCAGGGTGAGTAAGTTGGCCTCTGTGCAGCTACAACCTGGTGGGAATAGGACCTGAAGACTGCTGCCCCTGTGGTGCCCAGATACAAAGTGACACAAGGAGCCTGGGCTCTGTGAGCCACCACAGCCTGGGACACAGTGGAACTTGCACTTCTTGCTGGCCACCAGACCCAGCTCAGCCAGAGCTTTGCTATCCCCAGGACTGCCCACAGATCCTGCCTTCTACCCACATCTATGTGCCAGTGGGTGTGGTGAAGCCCATCACCCTGGCCGCACGGAACCTGCCACAGCCACAGTCAGGTCAGCGAGGCTACGAGTGCCTTTTCCACATCCCAGGCAACCCAGCCCGAGTCACTGCGCTGCGCTTCAACAGCTCCAGCCTGCAATGCCAGAACTCCTCGGTGAGGGAACAGCAGGCGGGTGGGCAAGGTGGGGTGCTCCGTGCTCTGGAGTGGGCCATTGCCCACGCAGTCCCAGACCTGATTTGTTAGTGCAAAAAGGCCAAGATGGCTGATGTGACCAGGTGTGCCTTAGGAAGGCCAGCGGGCTCTGCTGACTCCCTGGCCACCGCCGAGCCCTTGGGTAATTATGGGTGGTGTAGGTGAGTGGGCTGATGGTGGGTCTGAGTTCCTCAGTGAAGTCCAGGTACGATGACCACAGCCTGTATCCATCTGAACATCAGCAGGTGGCCTTGCTGGGTAGGTCAGGGAAAACCTTTGGTGGAAAACTCATACGTCACAGTGACATTCCCAAAGTTGTCACTGAGCTCAGCCAATCTGGTGTTGAGACTTCTCTAGAGCAGAGTTCTTTATAGGATGAGCCCTTTCCAGATGTGCATGGGCGGGGGGGTGGTAAGCTCAGGTTTCCGGCTTTCCTCTGGCTCATTGGTTACCGGTAGCCTCATTTCCCCCTCTGCCCAGGAAGCAGTCAGGAGGGCGATTGATTTTGTGGAACAGGCTTATGATCAGATTGGCGGGGCATATGGACACAGGACTATTGGTGAGGCTTCAGTTGTCCCCACCCCCTGGTTCCAGCAGCCCTTGGCTGACAGGTCTGTCTAACAGGGCAGAGTTGGGGTCAGAATCGGCCGCCAGGATAGCATGGGCTGCAGGGGAGTGGAAGGACAGCTCTACCCAACAGGGAAGGCTTCACCTCCCATCTCCCATCCTGTTGGTCACCGCCTGTCCTTCCCTTATTGGCTCCTCACAACGCCTGTACACACACACACACACTCTCCTCTGACTCTTATCACCCCTCTTTTCTAGATTCTGCTTCCTGTGACTCTCCACCCTCATCTCTGTTGTCCCCGTCTCTGCAGACCCCCATTTATCTTCCCTTCAGCAGTGTTTAAAGGGAAGAGAGAGTATCAGGGAATTTGATAGGATCCAATTAAATCCCTTCAGATAAAATAATGATGAATTGCTGAGCCGCCCCTTAGAGACGTCAAGCTGCCTGCCTCGGCCCGAACACAAGACCGAGTTGAGGTCATCAGCTGCAGAAAGTGGGAGGCAGCTAACCCTAGGCCAGCCCTTGAGGCCGTCATCCTAAGTGCAGGCCGCCCGGGTGGAGGTGGGAGCAGCCCTCATTCCTCAGGACAGTGGTCTTTTGATCTGTACTTAGGCTGTGGGGTCACAAGTGCCTCACACCTCAGAAGTCCTGGCCTGCTTAGCAGACAAGACTGATGTTCACAGAGCTTTCCTGATGCTATTGGGCCCAGCTAGCCCTGCTTTCCCAGGGCTTGACTCCAGCTCTGAGCCAAGGCTGCCCTGGTGTTGGAAGGAGTGTCTGAGGCAGCATTGCAGGATAACGTTGGAGGCTGGTGATGGTTGTGGTTTCTTCATGGCTACAGGAGATAGAACTTGGCTGCAGGGAGCAGGGCCGTGGAGCCAGAAGAGAAGCCCTGTGTGGAGAGATAGGCAGAAGAGCTGTATGTGTTCTAATCCAGCTTGCATGTAGGCAAGCCCATTCAGTAGTCAATTTCAGAGATGGTGAGGGGCCCCCATAGGTGTCCTTGCCCCTCTATGTGGTATGGGGGTGACGGCCCAGCATCCTAAACATGACCTCTGTGCCCGCTTCCAACAGTACTCCTATGAGGGGAATGATGTCAGCGACCTGCCTGTGAACCTATCAGTTGTGTGGAATGGCAACTTTGTCATTGACAACCCCCAGAACATCCAGGGTGAGTAGCAGGGCTGGCGCCTGGGTGGATGAATGGTGTATGGGTCTGTACTGACCAGCTTTCCTGTCACAGCCCACCTCTACAAGTGCCCAGCCTTGCGCCAGAGTTGCGGCCTCTGCCTCAAGGCAGACCCGCGCTTTGAGTGTGGCTGGTGTGTAGCTGAACGTCGCTGTTCCCTACGGCACCACTGCCCAGCTGAATCACCAGCCTCCTGGATGCATGCCCACCATGGCAGCACAGACCGCTGCACAGACCCCAAGATTCTCAAGGTAGGAGGAGCTGGAGACCCAGTCCAATCAATGCCTGCCTGGTCCACTCTTGTAAGCCCACCCACCACCTCCTCACCTGGCACGGTAGACCTTGCTGTGTCCGCCCCAGCCTCTGCCTTCCTGCAGCTGTCCCCAGAGACTGGCCCTCGGCAGGGAGGGACAAGACTCACCATCACTGGCGAGAATCTGGGCCTGCGGTTCGAGGATGTGCGGCTAGGAGTGCACGTGGGCAAGGTGCTGTGCAGCCCTGTGGAGAGCGAGTACATCAGCGCAGAGCAGTAAGGCAGCCTGGAGTGGGCGGTGAGGGCCTGGGTGGCCTGGGGAGCAGTGCTGCAGTGCTGAGCCCCACCATGCCCACAGGATTGTCTGTGAGATCGGAGATGCCAGCACGTTGCGGGCCCATGATGCCCTGGTGGAGGTGTGTGTGCGGGACTGCTCCCATCACTACCGAGCCCTGTCCCCGAAGCGCTTCACCTTCGTGGTAAGCCCCACCCCACTGCCCTCTACTTCTTGTTACCTCCAGAAAGTGGCTAGGGGTCCTGCAGAAGTAGGCCTGGATTCATGTCTGATACAGGACGCTGCTCCTGTTGCCCAGACCTAGGCTGAGCCCAGCCAGCCACAAGGGAGTGCTTACTCTTGCCCCCTGGGCTGTGTGACTATCTGGGGACACGGGGTAAGAGATCCAGATGCTAGGGTATGCACGCAAGAGGGAATTCCCTCTAACAAGTCATCTTCCTGCAGACACCAACCTTCTACCGTGTGAGCCCCTCCCGCGGGCCTCTGTCCGGAGGCACCTGGATTGGCATCGAAGGAAGCCATCTGAATGCAGGCAGTGATGTGGCTGTGTCCATTGGTGGCCGGCCCTGCTCCTTCTCCTGGTACGGGGTGAGAGGAGTCAGGGGCCACAGGCTTTCCCTCCTGGCTCTGCTGTCCCCTCCTGTTGCCTGGGCAACGGGTATGGAAAACCTGGTGGGGTGATCACTATGGAAACCTGGAGGCAGAAGAGGTTGCCATGGAGATGGGGGCCAGCCTCCAGAGTGGGAAGGGGTGTGGCCTGGCCTCAGTGGATACTACCTATTGCCTCCACTCTAGGCCCTCCTAAGGAGAAGGGAGACATCTCTTGCAAGCGAAATAAAAAGTAAATTTTTTAAAAGTTTAATAGAGAAAACAGCTATCTTAACAAAAGCCTTGAGGCTTGAAGTGGATAATTTTAGATTAAAGATGATAATGGAACGGCCCTTTAAATATTTTCCCGTGGTAATTACCCGTTATCAGGCTAATCATTGGTGTTTGCAGCCTGGCGGCTGTGAGCCTCAGGCTGAGGTAATACAGCCAAGGGACAGGGCCTCAGAGCTGGTCCTGCCTTGCTGACTGCTGAGGAAGGTGACCTGTGACCCCATTCCCCAGGCCAACTTATCGTTGTATGTGTGCAGTAGGGAAAGGGGGTTGTTGAATTCAAGGCAATGAATCCATTGGTAGTGGGACTCCGCTCAGAGGGCTGAGGAAGGCAGCGCTGGTAAGGGGGACGGGTCAGGTGTGTAGTTTAGTGTCTCTGGCCTCTCGAGCAATAGCCTGTCATCTGAAAGGTGTGTTTATCTCAAGCCTGGCAGGGTGGACTAGGATGGCTGCCTGGTACTTTGAGAAGACAGAGGCTTGGCCAGGGTCTCCTGAACAGCTAGCAGTAGGCAGGATCCGCTCTACCCATCTGCATTACAGACTGTGTCCTTAGGAGAGAAGGGTGGAGTTCATGCCCGAGGGAGGTTGCAGAGACAAGTGTAGGGAGGACAGAGGGGCCAGCCAGGGGCCAGGGTAGGACCAGACACTGGTGGCCACTCAAGGGCCACAGCCGTCAGCCCAGTAACCACCCGAGGGAGGCCCATGTCTTTCCTGGGAGCCAGTGCTCAGCAACTGTGGAGAACTGCTGGTGTGTTGACATGCTGCCTCACCGTGCCCTCACCCATCTTGACCCCATCCCAGGAGGAATTCTCGAGAGATCCGCTGCCTGACACCCCCCGGGCAGACCCCTGGCAGCGCCCCTATTGTTATCAACATCAACCGTGCCCAGCTCTCCAACCCCGAAGTGAAGTACAACTACACCGAAGACCCCACTATCCTGAGGATCGACCCCGAGTGGAGCATCAACAGGTGGGAGAGCTACTGTGGAGTTGGGAGCCCATTCCTGTTTGCCATTCCCCACCGTAGGCCAGGGAGTACCTCCCCAGGGTGTTCCATGGTGGCTTGTTCTGGTAGCTTCCTAAGTCAGTGGTTAATCCTGGCCAGAAGTGCTCTGGCTGGGCTTTGAGCCGCTTGCTCACACAGGGAGAGGCTGTGTGTGTCTCTCTTGTATTTCTAGGCCTAGGGCATTGTCTGACTCCTCACTCCTTCCTCTAGTGGTGGGACCCTCCTAACAGTCACAGGCACCAATCTGGCCACCGTCCGTGAACCTCGAATCCGGGCCAAGTATGGAGGTGTTGAGAGGGAGAATGTGAGTGAATGCCCTGTGCCTCTGATCCCCTACCTCACTCTGACCTGACCTGCCCTCCCCTTCTGGCCATGTGGGTATTGCCTGGGCCGGTACTACTGCCGCTAACACCCTGCTTCTGCCTCCCCATGCTTACCTGTCTGTTCTGAGGCCTTGAAGACGAAGTGGTCAGCTAGGGCTGAGCCTTGGGCTCTGGCCTGTCTGGCCCTCAGCCTTCAGAGAATGGACATCTTAAACATTTGATGCCTAGAGCATCCTTACAGGGAGCCATTATTCCCAGGGTGGGGCTGTCATTGGGTAGCTGACCCACAATGGGAGGGCTGGCCTGAGGTCCTGGTGCCTGTGTCCCAGAGCTGCATGGTGTACAATGACACCACCATGGTGTGCCGGGCGCCGTCTATACACAACCCAACGCGCAGCCCACCAGAACTGGGAGAGCGGCCAGATGAGCTTGGTTTCATCATGGACAATGTACGCACGCTGCTGGTACTCAACAGCTCCTCATTCGTCTACTACCCGGATCCTGTACTGGAGCCGCTCAGCCCTACTGGGCTCTTGGAGCTGAAGCCCAGCTCGCCACTCATCCTCAAGGTGGGTCTCAGCCAGTGTGGTCTCCTGCTGCAGAGACCGAGCTGGGATAGGCATCTGGGGCCAGGGGAGAGGCCCCAGGACTGTCTTCACCTCACCCTGTTCCCTGCAGGGACGGAATCTCCTGCCTCCTGCTCCTGGCAATTCCCGGCTCAACTACACGGTGCTCATCGGCTCCACACCCTGTATCCTCACTGTGTCTGAGACACAGCTGCTGTGTGAAGCACCCAATCTCACAGGGCAGCACAAAGTCACGGTGTGTTCCCCATCCTGCCTTTATGCAGAGAGCCAAGAAATCCCTGTCACAGCCTAGCTATGGTCTCCTGGAACCACCCTCCTGACCTACTGACCCTGCCCCCCCTAAAGCAATCCTACCTCTGAGCAAATACCCAAGGAACTGAGCTCGAGTGAAGGTCCCATTCAGTCCCCACCATCGTCACCACTATGAGCCCCTCATTATTGCTCCACTGCTGATGCTTGTGTGCTAGCTACCTGGGTGTTAGCCCGTGCTCCAGCATCTTGCACCTGTTAGCCGCTTGGGCCACCTGCTGGAGAGCTGTTACCCACAGGCGGGTGCCACCAGTGGCTTAAGGGCCACTGGACAGAGGTCTCAAGCTCTTGAGGGGCCAATACCCTCTGAGCATGTCTATCCCATCTGGCAGGTGCGGGCCGGCGGTTTCGAGTTCTCACCTGGGATGCTGCAGGTGTACTCGGATAGCCTACTTACGCTGCCGGCCATCGTGGGTATCGGTGGGGGTGGTGGCCTCTTGCTGCTGGTCATCGTGGCCGTGCTCATTGCCTACAAACGCAAGTCCCGGGATGCTGACCGTACCCTCAAGCGGCTGCAGCTCCAGATGGACAACCTGGAGTCACGTGTGGCCCTTGAGTGCAAGGAAGGTCAGCAGGGAGATGGGTGGGACCAGAGCTGGGGGGTGGAGGGCGTTGCTGAGGCAGTCACCACCACTGAGCCCATCTTGTCCTGCTAACTAGCTCTGACTCAGTTGCAGGAAGGTGGCAGAGGGTGAGGTAGTGCTGTTGAGAGAATTTTGTCCTAAACTAGGGAGACTGAGGTACAGAAAAGCACATTGGTTGGTTTCTTTAAGCTCAAGACCAGTGATCCTGGCCAGACAGCAGGCAGGCTGGGACAGGGAAGGGGGAGGGGAGCCTCAGGCATGATGCCCTTATCCCACATTGCCCCTGACCCCACATCTGGCCACAGCCTTTGCAGAGCTCCAGACAGACATCCACGAGCTGACCAGCGACCTGGATGGTGCCGGCATCCCATTCCTCGACTACCGCACATATGCCATGCGAGTGCTGTTCCCTGGGATTGAGGACCATCCTGTGCTGAAGGAGATGGAGGTAGGACCACCCGCTCAGAGGCCCCTGGGGGCTGGTGGGCATCCATGGGCACTGGGACTGGTACGGCCTTCCAGAGAAAGGTTAGGGCTTAGCCAGGGAGGGAGTACAGGCTCAGACCCAAATTGGATGCAGCACAGGGTTAGGACTCTGAGCTCTGAGGCAGGGGCCTGATTTCTGGGGCAGGTGGCTTGCCCTGGGTGACAAGCTCTTAGGCGTGGAACAGTGCCCCAGGCCTCATCCAAGCTAACTGTCCATTAGCCTGGGACTCTTGTTCCTTTCCCTGTGCCTAGGCTGTGTGGGGCTTTCTGCCATTCACCAGCCTAGGTCACTTGGAGGATGTAGGTGCTGAGCTTCACTGTGCAGTGAGGGCAACCTAGCCTGCCTGTGTGCACAGGCCCAGATAGCCTCCAAATCAGAGAAGGCCTTTCCCCGCCTTAGTTGTTGGGGCCATGTGCCCCTGTGTTCTGAGCAGGCCTGTGTGCTCCCAGGTGCAGGCCAATGTAGAGAAGTCGCTGACCCTGTTCGGACAGCTGCTGACCAAGAAGCACTTCCTGTTGACCTTCATCCGTACACTGGAGGCCCAGCGTAGCTTCTCCATGCGTGACCGTGGGAATGTGGCCTCACTCATCATGACGGCCCTGCAGGGTGAGATGGAGTATGCCACGGGCGTGCTTAAGCAGTTGCTTTCTGACCTCATCGAGAAGAACCTGGAAAGCAAGAATCACCCCAAGCTGCTGTTGCGGAGGTACAATGAGGGAAGCCTGGCCTGTGGGTCAGGTCACCATGGGAGTTGTGGGGACCTGTGCCTGCTAAATGGTAGAAGTGGCTCCACCTTCCCATCTGCTGCTATTCCCATAGGACTGAATCAGTGGCCGAGAAGATGCTGACCAACTGGTTCACCTTCCTTTTGTATAAGTTCCTCAAGGTAGGTGGCTCCGTGTAGGGCCAGCTAAGCCTCGGGTCCAGTGAATGGAGGGCAGGGGTGAGTGGGGTGGAATATCCAAGGAGGTACAAGGCCAGAGCCCAAGTGTGAGTGTCCCAGCCCAGCAACCCAGACCCCTTGCTTCTGTTTCCTGTGCTGACCCTTGCCACCAGTAGGGTGGCGTTCACGCTCTGAAGTTAGTGCCCAGACTGGAGTTTGGATATTAGCTTGGGTCTCCGCTTGATGCCTGGAGCTAGCTGCTAGGCTCAGGACGGGGATTGCACCTGACACTGACCCTCAAGAGCTCTGTGTACAGTCCATGGTAGGGTGTGAGTCCACACTGGGCTTCTGGGTGGGCTGGTTGGTTGAACTGGTTGCCTACACTTAAGAGACTGGATAATCACACAGTCCCTTGCCAATTTCTGGCTTCCCTTAACCTCATGGCCAATGGGATACATGCCACAAGTGGTGACAGTGGGTCCCCCAGGTAGCATAACCTATGCATATCAGCCCTGGCCAGTGCTCTGTGGATACAGTATCCAGCAGTGCAGCTGGGCAGAGATGGGGCTGGTGCTGTCTACCTCTGGACAGCTCTCCCTTAGTAGGCTGCTGCTGAGCTCTGACTGGCTGGCCCAGAAGTGGTGGCACATGAGTCTGCTCAGAGCAGATCCCTCCCTGGTGGGATGCCTTTGCTTGATGAGAGGAGAGCCAGTAGGTAGGAGATGGCAATAAAAGACAACAGGGGTTGTGAGGAGCGTGTCAGGAGGGCTGGAGGACCAGAGATAGAGGAGAGTGACCTGGAGGCCCAGGAACAGCTGGGGAGAAGGGAGTCTGTGCACAGCAGCCGCCATGATAGCTAATGGGCATATCTCCTATGAAACTGCTGCCCTGTGGACAGTTATTTACATGCTCATTAAAGCAGGCTCTGTGAACCAGAAGAAGCAAGGCAGAGCAAAGGCTCAGGCGTTCCAGCAGCTGTGCCCATGCTGGGTCTTGACACGTGCTGACCCCGTTTGATCCTCATTCTCCACACCCAGGAGCGGGTGCAGTTCACCACACTGGGTCTCAGATCCTGAGCCAACTCTGGAGTGTCTACTGCTACAGTGTGGGGAGGCCGGCTGCCTCTGGAAGCCGGTGGAGCTGGTCCTGCAGCTGTCACTGTGGGGCAGAGGGACTGGAGCCTGTCAGACGTCTGGGACAGCCTCGTGGAGAGACATTGGTGTCTCAGGGCACTCAGGGATGTGAGAATGGTGGGGTTGGAGGACAAGACAGCTGAGGGGTAGCAAGAAAAGGGAAGCCGAGCTTAAGGGAAACGGCCGGCCCCCCCTGCCCCAGGTCCACTCTTAGGCCCTGGCCAGGGAGCTTGGGGTCTCCTCTCAACTCTGGTTTTTGAGTGGCCTTTTTGCTCTACAGTGGAAACTGAAGCTCCACATACGCAAGGCCAGGCCACAGGAGGCCATGCTGGAGCCTTGCTGTCCCAGGAGTAGGCCCAGGTTGACCTAGACCTGTTCCATCCCTGCCTGTGGCCACTGAGCCACACATAGGCCTCTTCACAGGCTTTTGCCCTAAAGTGCTGAGAGGATACACTTGAGTGCCTCCCTTCCCTGGGCTGGCCACCAGACCCTCCTCCTGCCCCAGAGTTCTGCCATCTCTGCAGTTTAAGGCTTGAGCCACCTACTACATAGCTTTCCAGAGTAGTTGCTTTCAGTCATGAGACAAGTTCCTCCACCCTTTCATGGCTCCACAGCTGGTCTCTTTTTAACGTGCCACAGACTTAAAACGGTTTTATTGGATTAAAATATACATAATGCAAAAACTCACTACCTTTTAAACTGCTTTTAAATTACACTTGTATTTCCTTATTATGTGGTGTATACTGCAATGCACGTGGGAGGTCAGAGGACAACTTGCAGGAGTTGGTTCTCTCCTTCCGCCGTGTGGGTCTCAGGGATTGGACTACCCCGGTTGTCAGGGTTGGTAGCAGGTTCCCTTACTCACTGAGTCATCTCAACAACCCTCTTCTTATTATGTGAGACAAGGCCTCCCTAAATAGCCCAGGCTGGCCACAAACTTTGTGCCTCAGCCTCCTGAGCGTCTAGTGTACAGGTACCTGGAGTTAATCCATCTGTAAAGCCTAGTTCCTGCCGCCGCCGCCATCTGCACCGTTTGTCCTGTGAAACTGAAATCTGTCTTCAGGAACCGCTTGTCCCTCTCCCCACCCTCCACGCTGCCACCTTTATCGTTTCTGCTCTGAGTTTCACTGCCGTGGGGAAGTCATCCGCCACACCTTGCATGGCTGGCTAACTCCACCGTGTGGCTGCAGACCTGAGTCTTGACAGGCGTGTGTGGTCTCTGTGACCCTGCACAGCCACTGCTTTCCTTCGGGCCAGTTGCTTTGGTCAGCTACAGTCCACAGTATGCAGTGGGAAACTTACACAAGTGCAGATGTGTTGTCGTAAGCCACTCTGAGAAGCATGACTCGTGCCTTCCTAGAAGTGGAACTTCCGCCTCTGGCTGCGTAACCGTACCGCATGCACAGTTGAGTTTGTACTGGGGAGGATGGAAGGGGAAGCAGAATGCATGGGGTTTGGTCGAAGGCTTCGTGAGTTTGCACGTGGGCAGGGTCTGAGCCCACCCCCACAGATAACTGGTGACTAGAATGCGTGAGTGAGGTAGGTGCTCTTCCTACCTGTCACTGCACTGTCAACAGCACCTGTGAGGTAGAGGGGCAGGGCCCCAGCTCCGGTGGTCACAGCCATCAATATTCAGTGCATGCCATCCCAGGCAGGTTTCTGAATTGAAGCAAATGTCTGCAGGTAGAGGAACAGGTTTTGTTAGATTTTTGTTCTGAGTTCTGGCTGCAATGTCACTCTGGTCTGCGGTTCTGGCTTAAGTGAACCCCCTGCCTCAGCCTCCCAAGCTACGGACAGCCATGCCCATCCTGAGTGCTTTTCACCGTAAGTCCTGGTGCTGCTGCACCTTGCTCCTCAGGCTTGCTTCTCTGTCACACCATGTGCTTTGCTTCATACCTCACTCCCTCCAGTCCCCTCTCCAGCTGGAGTTAGGCCCACGTCGTCAGGTAGGCTGGCACACAGTGTGACCACTGCTTGCTTAGTCAGTACCACTGTCCTCTGTCACATTGGCAGAGGTGTTGGGGAATCTGAATTCTTCCCCAACACAGTCAGCTTCTGGTGTAGCTGTCTGCTGCAGTGGGCTTCCAGAGTGCCCAGAGGTGACCAGGCACACTCATTTGCAACATCAGATGTGCTGACTTAAGAATCTTTCCTGGCCTGGGTGCCGCTGACTCCATCACTATAGATGAGTGCATGTGGATGGACATGCTTCGGCTGGCATTTATTTAACAAGTTCAATCTCTTGCTTGATCAGCCACTCTCATCTTTGAAGCAACATTTGTGTGTTTTCTAGGGTTATTTTCTTTAGTATCTGTAGGTTTGTCGTTGTGTTGGTGGTGTTGGTGTTGTTTTAAATGCCAGCGTTCCATCATTTGCAGCTCTGTGATAGAGATGACGTGTGGCATGAGGTAGGGATCTGCCTTGACTTTCCTTGCAGATGGGAAAGCTGCTGCTCGGCCTCATTTACTGAGCTGTGCTCTTCCTCTCTTGCCTCTCTGTATGAAAGGGCCATTCTCTGCCCCTCTGCAGGGTTGAGAGGAATCAGAGGCCCTACCTTCTCCCTGTCATGGGACTGGGAAATGAGGCCCAGAGAGAGGAAGGCCTTGAGCTTAGGACAGCTTCTTTCTGGGCCCGCCTCCTTCCTGGGTCTCATCTCTGATTGCTCTTTCACAGTCTTGGCAGGCCTGGTGAAAGTGATGCTCTGGGCTGGCAGGGGGACTTCTGGGTCTGAGGAGCTGCCTGGCTGAGTCGGAGCTTTCTCTGAGAAGCCCTGGCTTTTCCCGGGCAAATGCATTAGGGTTGGGTGGGTCTGCGTTCAAACTTTGGGCACCTTGCCTGCCTCCTCTGCTCCTTTTACTGTGCTTAGGAACCTCAGGGCAGACATCTAATCTGGGGAAACGTTATGAGGTAGTGTTTGCCGAAAGAGGCAGCTTTGATGGCTCCGAGTCCCAACCTGCTCCCCCTCCCTCCTCCTCCCTGGCTGACTTAATGAAGCCAAGTTTGCAAATGAAACATAATTTCAAAGACAGGAGTGTTGTCGGAAGGTCTCCGATGATCTATGCTCCTGGCCGTTCCTTAGCAGCTGTCTCTTTAATTACCTCAGATGCTAACAAGGGTCTAGAGCATCTGGGTCCAAGAGCAGAGTCGCTGTGGGCTTGCCAAGGACCCACCTGGGCCAGCCTCATGCCTGGGCATTCTCAGCCACTGGCCACTGTGAAGAGTGATGCCAGCGGTCAGGGATGGGCTTTCAGAGCCATGGGACCAGCCTGTGCTCCAGCCAGCTGCCTCCTTCACCTTGCTGAGTAATGCGAGCCTTTACTGTGGTCACTTTCCCTTCATTCAGCTCACAGCAGTGGCTGCCTCCCCCACACTGTGCTGTGGCTCAATCCAGGACCTGGGAGGACCTAAGGGGGATAAAGGGACAGGGCAAAAGCCCCACACCTGCAGTGAGGGGTGGCAGGTAGCAGCTGGAGGTAGGGACTGTGTAGGTCCTCCTCACCAAGTGCACAGAGCCCCCCCCCCATCTGCCCCCATTTCTTCTTGGCACCAGATTGTGGGTTCCTTTGCCCTTTGGTGGTGAGGAGCCTCAGAAGTCAGCATGTTTATGCTGATGCTCATGGTGAAAGCATGGTCTTAGTGATGCTGGGCTTGTGGCTAGGTGGGTCCCTAGACACCCATCAGATCATGATCACACCTGGTGTGCGGTGAGCTCAGGCAGGGGTCCACCAAGGAGACTGCAGGCCTGAATCCACCTGCCTTCTTCCTTGCAAGATTATGTTGTCCATGTGTACCTGCCCTTAACTTGTACCACTGTACTTATCAAGGATTTCTGTATCTACAGTCACAAGGACACTGGGGTTGTTGCTCACTAGATTTCCTCGCCCAAGGCTGGCTCCAGAGACAGACTTGCCTCCTAAGAGGAGATGAAGCTGTTGGAAGCAACTAGATAGCCCTTAAAGGGCTGACTAGGTCCTGACCTAACCTCACACCCTGTCGTCTACACAGGAGTGTGCTGGGGAGCCGCTCTTCATGCTGTACTGTGCCATCAAGCAGCAGATGGAGAAGGGCCCCATTGATGCCATCACAGGGGAGGCCCGCTACTCTCTGAGTGAGGACAAGCTCATTCGGCAGCAGATTGACTACAAGACCCTGGTGAGCCCCCATCCTGGGTCCTCCCCTTACACTGACACTGAATTGGGTGAGCAGGACTGTCAGAAGCAAGGGGTGGGGCTAATGCTACCATACCACCCTCCTCACACACAGACCCTAAACTGTGTGAACCCCGAGAATGAGAATGCGCCTGAGGTTCCTGTGAAGGGGCTGAACTGCGACACCGTGACACAGGTCAAGGAGAAGCTACTGGATGCTGTGTACAAGGGTGTGCCTTACTCACAGCGGCCCAAGGCTGGGGACATGGACCTGGGTGAGTGGCGGGCAAGTGTCCCTGTGTGTTCTGGTCAGAGGCCAGTCCCCTAGTGCCAGCTGTCCTGATGGTAGGGGGTGCCTGCCATCCAACAGAAAGGCTGCAAGGGAGGTGACTGTGTAAGCTAGGGTCTGCAGGCCAGGGTAAAGTGATGCAGGAAAAGATGCAGGCCATGAATTTGATATTGAAGTCAGGGCTGAGGGGACAGGCCTTTGCATTGGGGGAAGTTGAAAGAGGTGGGACACAGTGCTGGGATCCTGTGGCAGATGGGGCTGGAAAGGCTGGAACCTATAAAACAGGACCTACCTCTTAGGCTCATCCAGGCAGCAGATGAAGGGCTAGCCTATGACTGTACCACCTCTAAGCCAATGAATGGAGCTATCAGTGGATGGAGGGGCCTCAGCTCTACCCCAGGCTCTTCCCCAAGTGCAGAGCAAGCCCCTGCCTGCCTTCATGTCTTCCCCGACTCCTTTGATCTGTGTGCCAGTAGAATGAGGAGCTTGGGTAGAAGGGAAGGAACGAGGGAGGCCTGCCTCTAATACCTCCTTCCTATAGAGTGGCGCCAGGGCCGCATGGCACGCATCATCCTTCAGGACGAGGACGTTACCACCAAAATTGACAACGACTGGAAGAGGCTGAACACTCTGGCTCACTATCAGGTGACCCTACCATCCAGGAACCAGGCCCCCCAACGATGGTCACTGTGTGGGCTTTCCTCCCCCTAAACTGGAGCATGCCCAGCCAGGTGTGGACTGTGCTGTGCCCAAGGGATTATCTGCCTGAACCGTCCTGATGGAGACTCAGAGTGGTGGCATGACTCCCCCCAGGGCCAGAGCCAGGGGTGTCTTTAGGTGCCCCATGTTGGGCAGGACATCTTGACATCCTGGGAACTCATATCCTTGACATCTGCCCACAGGTGACAGATGGCTCATCGGTGGCACTAGTACCCAAGCAGACATCTGCCTACAACATCTCCAACTCCTCCACCTTCACTAAGTCCCTCAGCAGATACGGTGAGGGGCCAGCAGGGTTGCAACCGGGTAGTGGGTGGGCAGTGGACCTGGGCTGATGCCCTTCTTCCTGTGCTCTGCCGTCGTGTGTTGAATGACAGGACTAAAGGGGCATGGCTGTAGCCTGTCACTGGGCTCTTGGCCTTCCCTTCAATTCGGAAGCAGTGTCTCTCCCCATAACCCGTAACCAAGCAACCTCATGCTGCTCATATGGCCACAGTGGTCATTCCCAACATACCTAGAAGGAGCCTTAGTGCCCCAGATTCTGAGGGAAAACTGGCTGGGTGGGGCAGGATCTGGCCACGGGTCAGGGAAATGGCCCTGCCAGCTGACAGGCTATTCCTGCAGAGAGTATGCTGCGTACAGCCAGTAGCCCCGACAGCCTACGCTCACGAACACCCATGATCACGCCAGACCTGGAAAGTGGCACAAAGCTGTGGCACCTGGTAAAGAACCACGACCACCTGGACCAACGCGAGGGCGACCGTGGCAGCAAGATGGTCTCTGAGATCTACCTGACAAGGCTGCTGGCCACCAAGGTAGGTGTATGGGGGTAGGCCCAAAACACAAGGCCAGATTGAGAGCTCCTGCAGACCTGTTGAGGTCACCTAGAGGTTGGTGCCCTGGACAGCTCTGAAGCTCAGCACTTCATCCGCAGGGCACACTGCAGAAGTTCGTGGATGACCTGTTTGAGACCATCTTCAGCACAGCCCACCGTGGCTCTGCCCTGCCTCTGGCCATCAAGTACATGTTTGACTTCTTGGACGAGCAGGCCGACAAGCACCAGATCCACGACTCTGATGTGCGCCATACCTGGAAGAGCAATTGGTGCGGCTGGTGGTGGGCAGGCACCACAAGGGTGGGACTGCCAGGGGCAAGGCAGAGTGGGCCAGGCCCTACAGTGCCAGCATCTCCCTGGGCCTTCCCAGTTTCCAGCCCTGGGTCCTGTCACAACACTACTACTCTGGCCTATAGAGTAGTATAGAGCTCCTTGGGTGAGGGACTGCCATGTAAAAAACAGCTTAGTAGGCCAGAGCCGGTTGATAGCATGGAGGAGTGGTATTCATATTACAAGCCTGTGCTCAGTGATGTATAGTGCTGGCGTCTGGGCAGAGATGGCTCTAAAAGGCCACTCTGAGGTCACATGGCGATGAGTATGGAGCTCTGTACTGCAGCTGAAAGTGAGTACCGCCGGTGAGAGACGAGGCCCCCCCAGACCCCAGTGGGTTCATTTCAGTGCTTCCCATGACGACTGATGTGCTCAGCTCTGACCGTCCTTTTCCCAGCATAGACTACCTTTACTTGTGAACCAGCCTTAGCTGCCTGCAGCCTAGCCGTGAGCTTCTCCTGTGTGCAGCCCTGACCCAGCAGCAGGCTCCGCCCCGTGTGTGGTCTTCCCACCCCCATAGTAACCCACAAGTTTAGAGGAAGGCCACTTGGACTGAAGACTGGTCAGTTGGCTTTCCTCCCTGGCAAGGTTGGACCCTGTGTCACCAGCTCCTTCCTTCCCCTCTAGGACCCCACTCTGCATTCCCACCAGGGCATACCCCTCGTGCCCACCCCTCGTTAGCTCCTTACTCCCTGAAGTTGTGCTCTGACCTCCAAGTCCAGTTGGTCATCAGCTTCCCTAGTCTCCCGTCCCTCGGCCTGGTGTGCTGGATGGCCCTGGCCTCAGCACAGAGCCTGCACCCCTTCCCTCCGCTCGCCCCTTCCCTCCGCTCGCCTTCCCTCCGCTCGCCCCTTCTCTCCGCTCGCCCCTTCCCTCCGCTCGCCCCTTCCCTCCGCTCGCCGCCCCTTCCCTCCGCTCGCCGCCCCTTTCTCTCCGCTCGCCCCTTCCCTCCACTCGCCGCCCCTTCCCTCCGCTCGCCCCTTCCCTCCGCTCTCACCATTCCCCTTGGCATTTATCTGTTGCCTCCCTCCAGGGCTGTGGGAGCTGAAGCCCCAGACCCACCTGTGCTGCCTGTTGGGGCCCAGCAAGGGAGGGACTGCTGTAAGTCAGCACTGGCCAGGATCACTCTGCTATATGGAATCTTCTAGATTTACTCTAGAGCAGCTGCCTCAGCCATGTAGAGTTACCAGTCTTGGCACACGCCTATGGTCACCAACACCCTCAGTCTTCAGTTTCATTTAGTTTCTGTTTGAACAGCATGTGTGATAATTGGGTGCTTGGCCAGGGCTGTCTGAGGCGTTGGAGGGCATAGAGGGTGGGTGTTAAGGCATACGTCCTCGGACTGGGGCCGAGCACAGAAGCAGGGATATAAGCCAGTGTGCAGACGTCAGGAATGGCCCCTATACATAAGCTAGGCATGTGGAATAATGCTCTGGGAGGTACCAGGTTGTGGGCAGCATGTCCTGTCTGGCTAGTAGGGTGCGGGGCCTGCCCCACTTGAGCATACGGACATCCACTCATTCTCTGGAGGAGAGCGTCAAGCCTGTGGGATAGTTGGCCACACTTCTAGCTGCTGTACAGAATGAAAGTGGGGTATAGAAGAGGCCCTTCTAAGCAGTCTTGGGCCTGTTCGTCCACAGCCTGCCCCTGCGCTTCTGGGTGAATGTGATCAAGAACCCACAGTTTGTGTTTGACATCCACAAGAATAGCATCACGGATGCCTGCCTCTCGGTGGTGGCGCAGACCTTCATGGACTCCTGCTCTACATCAGAGCACAAGCTGGGCAAAGACTCACCCTCCAACAAGTTACTCTACGCTAAGGACATCCCCAACTACAAGAGCTGGGTCGAAAGGTGGGTGGCCGGCAGGAGACACAGGTTGGTGGGTGGACAGGCCCTGTAACCCCACTCATGCTGACCATGCCACACTATCAGGTACTATGCTGACATTGCCAAGATGCCTGCCATCAGTGACCAAGACATGAGCGCCTACCTAGCAGAGCAGTCCCGGCTGCATCTTAGCCAGTTCAACAGCATGAGTGCTCTGCATGAGATCTACTCCTACATCGCCAAGTACAAGGATGAGGTGTGCCCCCCAACCCCAACCCCGGATCCCCCACCCCACCCCCACCCCACCTGCATCTCAGAGCTGGCCCAATACTTGGTTTTGTACCTGACCACCCAGATATTTCTGGGACAATAAGGAAAGCAGAGATTCTGGGCATACAGAGTGGTTTCTGGGGCAGGGTGGATAGCTGTGGGCCTAGAACAGAGTTGATTGGGTTAGATGATCTCTCTGGGGCTAGGCACAAGCTGTCAGCGTCTTCTGACTTGGAGTGGAACTGCCAGGAAGCTCCTTGTCCTTTGCCAAGGAACAGGTCCCTGGCTCATCTCTGGGGTGGCTTGTCTCTACTCTGGGCTAGAGCATATGGGTGCAAATAGCCAGGGACTGGGCATGTATGGGCAGTGCCAAGGCACTGAGGCAAAGTGGCCTGTCTGGCTAAGATCCCTAGAGTCCACATGGTTGAGCTAGGGCCTACCTGGGGACAGACAGGAGATGTACACAGGCCAGAGTTACCTGGGTGTAGAGGCTTTGAACTTGGCTATGTCCCTAAGACAGATGGATTATTATAGGTCTAGAAGCAGGGAGGTTGTGTCTGCTGGCTGGGCTGAGCCAATGAGGCAGATAGCCTGGCAGCCTGTCTGGAGGTGGGAAGCCACAGACAGGTCTAAGGCCATGGACTTGTGGGCTCAGAAGGTCTCTGGGCACCAAACCAGCCATGGAAAGGCTCACAGGCTGTAGTGATTGAGGGCATAGGATGGGACACTGAGCCTGGGCTCCCACACAGACTGAGGTGTGGGGAGCCAGATGACAGTAGGTAGAGGTGTGATCCTCAAGACAACCTAAGAGCATAAGAAATGCAGCAACAGGAGAGGTCAGTGACCGTATCACAACAGATGGGAGGGAGTCAAGTGTTGCTATAGAATGCACACACAAGCCCCAGAAGGGTGGGGTGGGAGAGGTCAGAACCAGGGGCCAGGGCCTGGTGGTATAGGGGATGATGGTAGAGGTGATGATCTTGGGGGCTCACCCTGGAGTGCTGTAGGGCTCTGGATCAGAACTGTTTTCACAGTTAGGAACTGGTAGAGTCACGTTTTGACTGCTCCCCAAATTCCCCACTAGGCATGGCAGTGTCACTTGTAGTGCCCATGCAGGCTTCCCTGCGAGCTGTCAACCCATGTCTGTGGGTAGCCAGCTCTAACCCTGACTCTCTCCCACCCTGGGCCCCCTGCACCCCTTGCAGATTCTGGTAGCGCTGGAAAAAGATGAGCAGGCACGAAGGCAGCGGCTTCGGAGCAAGCTGGAGCAGGTGGTGGACACAATGGCCCTGAGCAGCTGAGCCCTGGAAGTGACCACCCAGCAGGAGGCAGAGCAGGAGGGCAGCAAGGGGGACCCAGGAGACAGCCCTTGGCTCACCTGTACGGAGTGCCAGGTGTGGGGGCTGCATTTGGGTCCTGGCCCTCGCCTTCCTCTCCCTGCCGTGCAGGGCCGATTTTTATCGCTGTGGATGTGAGGGTTCCTGCCGAGCCACCTCTGTACCTAGGGCTTGCTGCCCTGGGGCAAGGACTGCAAAGCATGGCTGGTCCTGCCCAGGGATATTTGCTGCTTGGCAAGAGCTGCTGGTGGCCTTCCTGGGAGAGAGGTGGCCTCTGAGGGGCCGAGATAGAAGGCCAGGCCCTCCAGAGGGAGGGCACCAGGACAAGGAGCTGGACCAGTTTGCAGTTCCTGGCTTCTCCAGCTGCTACCAGCAGGCAGAGTCTGAGGGAGAGGTGAGATACCCAGGGCTGGGCAAAATGAGCCACAGCCTGGGACTGTCCTACCAGCCTCTACTCCAGCACCCCATGCTTGCCACCACCCTCAGATTCACCGCGTGCTCTGCGCGGACAAGGCTGGAGTGCCACATCCTTCTGCTGGGGAGAGGCTCTACCCCCTCCTATGGAGGGGCTGCAGACCCCACTCCCGAGTGACATGCAGACAGCGGCTAGGCGAACCCCTCTCTGTCCTCAGGGCTGTGCCTCTGGGAGCCTCCGGGCTTGGGGCTCCAGTCAGAGTGCGTGTTCCCATTATTTATTCCCCACCTCCTGCTCCTGGCTCAGCCCACCATCCCACCACCCTCTGTCCTCCCTGCCCGACACTCCCCCATGGCTTCCAGTCTGGCATCTCAGCCGTGTCCTGGGCCCCCAACAGTGGGACATCTGGGTACTGCTTTTTAAGGGAACAAGAAATCCTGCTGCATTCTGCCCTGGGGAGTAGGGGCAGAGCACCTGCTGGCCGTGGACAGTGACCCAAGGGACCGGAGGTCAGCTGTGTCCACCTTTGCCCACAACAAGCAACAGAACACATTTTTAATGGACCCTGTACATATATATATATATGTATGTGTATATATATATATATATGTGGCCCCGGCCCCAGTGGGGTGCTGTACAGTTACTTGAGGGAGGAGACACAGGAAGGCAATTCAGGAGGAACCCATGTGGAAGAAAGCAAAGCCAAGGGTCCTGGAGCTGCCATCTGATGTGGCCTCTGCTCCCCACAGACGGAAGAAGCCGCTACCCAAGCTACCGGGTGCCCCAACTTCGGGTACAGAGGCTGTGGACCTGCATGACTGTGCTAGCGTTTAGTCTGAGTTGATCTTTTCGAACTGCAAGTGTTGAATACTAGAGGTGGTTAGACCCTTTTTTTAATGTTTTTTTTAAATTAATTAATTAGTCATTGGGAAAGCAAGCGAGCAGCCTATCCCCTTTTCAAGTTCACTTTTTCGATGGTACTAAAGATTATAATGGATTTTAAGGGACAGCTAACTGTGGCCAGGCCCAGCCTCAGTGCTGGGGAAAGCGTACCCCACGTCCATGGGCTACTAGCCTTGTGGTCCCTCACATTCCAAGCTGGGGAGCCAGATGGGACAGGGCGGAGGTCGGACTGGAGCTGCGCCTTTAGGTTGCTCTGGGGCAGGTGCAAGGACTCAGGGAGCTCCTCCTCCGTGGTTGTCAAGGGGCCTGGGCACCCTAGGCCCTGAGCTCTGGTCAGGTGTCTGTGTGGCTCACTCTTTGGGCTGATACTGGGCTCAGCCAAGTCTAGCCAGCCTGGATATAGCCGTTTCTCAGCCCCTGTTGCCTGGGGTTTTACCCATGGATATACCCCTCTCTTCCTTCCGATGCCTCCGGGCTGTGCCTGGGTGGGAGCCTCAGTTTCCCCTAAAGTCTTCCCTGGATGTGGGCTTCAGATAGAAGCCCCCAGTTCTTCCAGCTCTGCCTGGACCACGCACAGCTTCTAGGCTCAATGCCTTCACTATCCAGCCCCACCACCCTGCCCAAGGCCCCCAGCTCCCTTAGAATGGGTCAACCTCACTCTACCCTACCAGGCCACCTCACCCATGTGGGTGTCATAGGTGGGTGGCGAGGTAGCCTGGAGCAGCCTCCCTAGGGCATCTGTTCGCAAGCACTTTAGCGTATCTGTTTACATGCGAGCTGCCCTAGCTGGTCTCACCAGGCATCCTCTCACCAGGCACAGCCATCAGGGCCAGGCCCCACCTCCCTGCCACTCCTGGACTGGGCTCTGACATCTGCTTGTCCTTGGTGTTCAAGAGCCATCCCATCTCCGGCACCCTGCAAAGGGCTCCACTCCAGCTTAGATACAGCTTGGGTTTGGGGCCCCCTGTGCACTGAGTGGTAGCTGCTCAAGGCCACCCTCTACAGTCCTAGGCCCAAGGAGGTGGCCAAGCACTATTCCAGCCAGCCTGGCCCTAACACTCTTGGTACTGCCGGCCTGCCATAGGCTCTGTCCCCCAAAGCCCTAACCTCCTGCCTGGTTTTCCCCTTTGAACCCAGACTCAGGAGTACCTGGGCTGTTAAAAGTTGAGCCTGGGTGCCTGGCCTCCACATGCCTTGGGCTGGCCCTGTGCTCTCCAGCTGCCCCACCCTCTTATGGTCGGACAGCTAAACAGGGCAGCAGGGATAAGGGCCTTGATGTGTCCCCAAGAGGCACAGCATTGAGTCCCAGGCACAGGCCAATAACCTCTGTTGGTACAGAGGGGCCCGAACCGCCACCCCCTTCTCCAGTTCCCCCAGTTTGGATCTGGTGGCTCACATCGGTGCTACACAAGCTAGAGTAGATATATTTAGAGAGAGAAAGATATTTTTAAGGTGAAGCCCATGATTAGCTGTCCTTTAATGCCGCAGAACACTCCCTTTACACCCCCCCCCCAAAAAAAAACGGTCATTTGGATGGTCTGAGTAGACCAGGCCTCGGCCATTGCTTCTCTGGAAGCGGCAGAGCCGATATGCTCCGCCATCAGATGTGTAAATATACGGCTATTTCCTATTTTACGGTTCTTCAGATTTAGTACTTGTAAATAAACACACATTAAGGAGAGATTAAACATTTTTGCTAAAGCTCGTGGCTCTGGGTCTTATTCTAGTGGGGTAAGGATCCAAGAGGTAGCCATAGAAATAGGGAGCATATCACATCCTCAGGGCAATACCTCATAGATGGCAGCAGGCACCCTGAACCTCTGCCCTCCAGACTAGGGGCTTGGTGTGAACACGCAGGGTCAGTGCACCCAAAAACCTAATAGACGCGTGTATCACATCAGCTTCATCAGTGGCTGAAAACACGAACAGCATACCCTCTCATCTGAACTCGGGCAAGGTCAAAGAGGGAACCTCATGGTAGCCTGTGTGACAGGACCGTGCACAGTCCTCATTGGGAACATACCCATCTATAAGGCTGGACCCCTGAGGCCTTGTTAACCTAAAAGCAGATTCCATCCCCAGGATTCAGGGCAACCCAGAAGTGCAGGCACGGCCTTGCACTAAGGAGCCTAGGGTGGGACAGCCCATGTGCACACTCATTCAGTTTCATGGGGTGAAGGGTTCTTTCAGTCTCTGCTGTCGCATGGCTTGGCTCAGGGGCCCAGTCTTGCCCTTCTTACCTGGGCAGAGTGTTGTGTGGAGTTGGGTGCAGAAGCACTGAAGGAGGCAGCTCCCAATGCCTGTGCTCGTGCTCCACCTCCGTGGGAGCATCTTAGTGCCTAGGGCCCGTGTGATGATTGTGCTGTATTGTTCACCGCCTGCACAAGGCCAGGGAGCAGAGGTTCCAGGCCACACTGGTTCCCATGGGCTCTGAAGCACCCTGCCTGCCTCTGTCTCATTTTGGTCTTTTCTGGACTCTGATGGCATTCCATAAATCACAATCAGTGCTCCTCCATTCTCAGCTGGTCTGTCCTGACAGCCAGCTCGGTTAAAAAAAAAAAAAGTAATCACCATGAAATTGCATGGGAAACAGATTTAGCAAATGTGGTCCCGTTTGGGGTGTGACATGGCCCGTTTCTGTCTCTTGAGCCTTTCCGACTTTGTGGCACAATCAGCCCTGCCTCAATTACCCTCGTTAGGCTGCCAAGGCTCTGGCTCTGCCACCCAGGAGTGAGGCAACCTCTCAAAGCAGCAATCAGTGCCCCTGCACGGGGTGATCAAGCATGATTAGGGCAAGCAAGGTCTGATTACCACACAGCGCATAGAAGGCAGGGCTATGGTGGCTCTGAGCAGGGCAGCCAAAGGGTCTGGGTGTCAGAGTTCAAGGCCAGTCCTCAACTCTGGATCAAGAGGGCGTTTTGCTGTATCTCTCCTGGGCCCCAGAGCAGCCATGGTTCCCACAGAGAACAAAGCAGGGAGCTGGAATGATAACCAGGCCAGAGGTATGAGGAAGATGTCTGCTGATAGACTTGGGTACATGGAGGAAGTCTAGCTGAGGTTCAGAGGGCCATATCAGGAACCAAACCATCCAGGAGATGGCCTCTGGGGAAAGAATGGAGTCCCAGAGGAGGGAAGGACCATTTGCAAAAGCAGGAGTGACCTAGGTACCAGGGTCCATGTGAAGACCTAGGAGAAGCCTGTATGAGACAGAAGCCAAGCAGGCTACCTGCAGAGGAATGGGGATGCCAGCCCCTGGGAAGCTGGAAACTGACCTGGTTTACTCTTGGTGGCTAAAGGACTGGCCATTGGAGGCTGATGGGAGACGCCTGCAGTAGCACAGCTCTACCCACTGGGGGTACTGTGTGGCAGATATCTCTGGCAGGTCCATCCATGAGATGACAGGCCACACCTGGCTGGGTGTCTCGGTCTCCTGGAGTGAGGTTCTCAGAGACAACAGCTTCTTCAGGCTATGCTGGGCCCAAGATACAATACAGGGCAGATCTGGCCATGGCCCAGCCCCTGGGGATGGTTGTTTCTTCAGTGTGGCCCCGGGCTGGTAGCAATCAGCCAATGTTAGCTAATTTTAGAGGAGGCCAGGGACAAAGGTGAGATACCTACTCCAAGAGACCCTGGGCACCTAGGTGGGGCCTGTATTCATTCTTTGCCTGCCCTGGCTCCTGAAGCCCTTATCTGTGGTGAGGCTTTGCAAGGACAGTGCCCAGGAATTCCCAAACACTGGGAAGGCAGAGGGAAGTTTCCACACAGGAGCAGGTACCTACAGCTATCACCTGCCCCTGGGAGACTTGCCTGATGTTGTTCACGGACGGACGGACGTAGTCTGCTGGGAATCAAGCCTTCTGGCCATGCTGGCTGTATCCAGTTCATAATCCACCCTCAATAAACACCTAGGCATGTCCCTTAAAGATGCCCTTCTGTTTGTAATATGGTGGGCTGGTGAGAGAGCTGGTTGACTTTTACAAAGGTCAAAGAGTGCCTGACCTCATTCCTGGTTGGATCTAGGTGGTTCTATGGGGTCAGAAGTACCCCATCTTTCTCTTATCTTCCACATCTTCCCAAATCAGGCCTCTGGTGGCTGCTGCATAATAGGGAAGTGGTCCCTTTGGTCAGCAGGTGTCTAGGTGGGGATTTTATTAGCCACCCTTACGGCATCTGCACCTGTTTGAACCAATTAATCTGACCTCAAGGAGGAGATGCTCTGGTGGGCACATGCCCAAGAGAATGGTCAATGCACCTGAGCCTGAATTTTGCTAATCATTCAGAGCTGTGCCCATGCACAGGTTCTGGCCTGCACAATCCTAAGCCCGACTTCTCTGGTATTGTGACATTACCTCCTGGAGAGAAAGGGGGAGGCTCCTAAGACTCCTGAAGCTGTAAGATCTCTGAGGCCCCTTCCTAAGATCAAGTAAGCAGTAATACTTTCTGAGGAAGAGACTTTCCAGATTGCCTGAAAGTTTTGCAGGGAGCTCCAGGGATGCAAATTCTGAGGGTGGTCACCCACGCTAGGTCAGGCCTTTCTGTGGGTCAGCTGACACCAAGTCACCTGTGCTCTTGCAAGTAACACTGATAAACTTGTCGGCTCAGTAAACGAGACGTGGGTGGGATTGTTTCTTCGGTCAGTCATTGGTGCCCAATTGAGACGATCAGTTCTCTTATGTGGGTTCTTGTCCCACCTTGCCTCCAAGAATGGGGTGAGCAGACAGGGGAGGAAGTGAGGGCGCTTAGAGAAGATTCACATAATAGGAAAGTGGGAACCCTGGGACCCTCAGTGGCAGCAGGGTCTCAACCAAGAGAGGCTGTAGACATTGTAATGTTCTTACAGGCTTGCCTGGAGATTGTCGGCAAGCTTGCAGCTCCAGAGGGCTTGTGGTGCCCTCAGGCATGGAAGCCTCTGACAGGACTGTCTCTTCCTTCTCCACAGAGGACCCAGAAACTGGGCCAGAGCCAGGAGCTGGGCTCTGGAACCTTCTTGTCTTCTTTCTTCAAAACATGCTGCAAGAAGACTCTGTCCAGAGCTTGGTAGTTCTCTTATATTGGGCCAGGTGAACTCTGGCTGAATGTGCATGTATGCAAATAAGATATAAAATGAGGCCAATCAGGGAAGAGCTATCAAACCCAAAAGAGGAAAGAGAAAGCCCACCCAAACCTGAGGGATGCCCTCTCCCCTCTCCCCGTCTCTTCATGTTTCAAAGGAATCTGGAAAGGTGGGAATCTGCCTGCAGCTTTTCACAGTTGGTGCGCTGCCAGTGCTTTGGCTTGTTCAAGGATGCTGGGGACTTGGAATCAGATCAAAAGCCCAGAACTGTTCAGTCTTCTCTGGGGACTGCTCAGCACAGCCTGCTGCATTCCAGGGTTCTTGTGTGGGTTTGTACCAGCCAGGGTCTGTGTGTGTGCACATGTGTGCATGCGTGTTTGTGTGTGTGTGTGCGCGTGCGTGCGTGCGTGCGTGCGTGCGTGTGTGTGTGTGTGTGTGTGTGTTTCATTCCCCTGCTACCCGAGCAGCTGAGAGCTAAGAAGGTACCTGACAGTTAGATGGTGACAGAGGAGTCTCTTGTTTGTCCCTGGACTGCTCCAATCAACCGTGGCTCCTGGCTGTCCAACATAGCCCACCTGGCTCCTCACCATGGGGCTCTCCATTCAGGAGGGACTCCTATCTCCAGTACTATCTGTAGTCAAGAGATGTTTGTTCACATCTTTGGATGAAACTGGGCTCTCCTTGTCCATGAATCCTGGTTTCAGGGTCAGTTCTGAAGCTTGGGTCTAGCTGCCATCCTTTGTCAGAGCTGCCCCCCGTCAGTCAAGCTCTCTTTCCTATGGTTTCTGTAACCCTGTGCTTCTCTTTCCAGATCCCCTCATTTTTGTCAGGCCACCTGCTGTGGTTCTAGGTCATATCTGCATGATAGAGAACTCACCACACCCAGTGCCAGGCCCACACAAACTGAAGCCCAGAAGTCCAGGTGGGTCCCTAGGAGGCTCCAATGAAGAACTGAGACATTCCTCCTACTTTTTACTTGTTGGCCAGGACTGAAAGACCACCAGAGGAAGGACACTTTGGTGGTTTAAATAGGAATGGCCCCCATAGATGTGTTTGAATGCTTGGCCCATAGGGAGTGACATTATTAGGAGATGTGACCTTGTTGGAGCAGGTGTGGCCTTGTTGGAGGAAGTGTGTCACTGTGGGGGTGGGCTTTGAGGTCTCATATGCTCAAGCTATGCCCAGTGTGGGACACAGTTCACTTCCTGTTGCCTGCCGATCAAGATGTAGAATTCTCAGCTCCTCCAGCACCATGTCTGCCTGAATGCTGCCATGCCCCCTGCCATGATGATACTGGAATAAAACTCTGAAACTGTAGGCTAGCCCTGGTTAAATATTTTCCTTTATAAGAGTTGCCATGATCATGGTGTATCTTCACCACAATAGAAACCCTAACTAAGATAGACACATAGTTCTAGCTCAAGAACGGGCCATAGCTGGCAAGATGGGCTCATCTGGTGAAGTCATTTATTACCTAACCCGATGACCTGAGTTCCATCCCTGGAACCCACATGTGTCCACCCCGACCTGCTCATAAAGAAAGAAGAAAGGAAAAGAAAAGAAAAGAAAAGAGAAAAAAGAAAAAGGAAGGAAGGAAGGAAGGAAGGAAGGAAGGAAGGAAGGAAGGAAGGAAGGAAGGAAGGAAGGAAGGACAACCAATGTATCCCACTTCTCTAATAAATAGCTTAGATGCACTCATGGCCACTGATGTGGTGGGGAGAGTAGCCAAGCCTGGTGAGAACACACGGGTATCTTTTATTGCCCTTTGGCACTGGCCTCTGTCACACAGTAAAATGGATGGACTTGAGCCCCACCCAAGGTTAGGGTGGGAGTGGGGAGAAAGCTTATGAAAAAGTCCAACAGGCTGACTTCCTGTTTGCAGCGTCCTGGTGACGGGTGCGAGGGAAGAGTTTCTAACCCTTTGTGCTGCCTTGAGTGCCATGGGCAGAGTTCATGGAGAGAGCTCAAGGGGAGGGGCAGAAGTCAGGCGAGAGAGACTAAGCAGAGGAAAGGGGGCTGCTAGGGGCTAAGCAACAAGTGACTGACAGTGAGGGCCATTCAGAGCCGAGGGACAGAAGAAAGCTATGACGCCACAGTGTAGAGAGTGGAGCCGAAGAAGCCCTGAGTGAGTGATGTCCTGGGTGAATGTGTATTGTTG